>NC_041386.1:29797016-29834011 GCF_002162155.2 Triticum dicoccoides | reverse complement strand
GGGGGACGGTGCGGTGGGTCGTCGGCGGCGGTGGAGCGGGGGAGGGTGCGGGGGGTCGTCGGCGGCGGCGTGGGTCGGGGCACTGGGGGGAATTAGCTAGGGGGCAAGGGAGAGGGATGAAGGGGATCTGGCGAGAGGGAGGGAATTAGCTAGGGGGGATCTTACTAATGGCGCACCAGTGGTCGGTGCGCCATTAGTAATCTTTTTTTACATAGCAATGGCGCACCGGGCAGAGGTGCGCCATTAGTAATCTTTTTTATATATAGCAATGGCGCACCAGCCAGAGGTGCGCCATAAGTAATTTTTTTGTTGCATGTAATAATTTTTTAGAAAATGAATATGAATATGAAACAGTAATATTTTTTTATAAAAACAGTAATAATTGTTGTTTAACAACAATTGTAGTCTACACTTTATTATTTTTTTAAAAAAATGAAGAGGGGAGAGGAGGCGCAGGTGGGATCGAGATCGAGATGGAGGGGGAATCGAGATCGAGATGGAGGGGGATCGAGATCGAGTGTCCTCGCATATTGAATATGAAAAAATATCATCAAATTTGAAAAAATATTCATGAATTCAAAAAGTGCCCATGAAATTTAAAAATATTCATGATATCAAAAAGTGCCCATGATATTTAAAAATATTCATGATATCAAAATATATACTAATGGCGCACTTCAACAGGGCGCGTCATTAGTAGTTTAAACTAGTAATGGCGCACAGTGAGGCGGTGCGCCATTAGTAGTTTTGCAAAAAAAAGAATAAAAAAATTCAGTACTGGCGCACTCCATGTCTGGTGCGCCATTACTAGTTAGAACTAGTAATGGCGCACCAGAGGTAGGATGCGCCATTAGTATGTATGTAAAAATGAAAAAAAAAATTATCACTAGTGGCGCACCAGTTTTCTGGTGCGCCATTAGTGTCTTCCACACTAATGGCGCACCAGCACATGGTGCGCCACTGCTATATAGTAGTGGCGCACCACATGACATGTGCGCCATTAATGTCCATTCCATCTATAGCCCTTTTCCTAGTAGTGTTAAGACACAAATCAACCAAAACCCTAATGTCACCTAGATACTCCAATGTCACCTCAAGTATCCGTGGGCATGATTATACGATATGCGTCACACAATCTCAGATTCATCTATTCAACCAACACAAAGGACCTCAAAGAGTGCCCCAAAGTTTCTACCAGAGAATCACGACGAAAACGTGTGCCAACCCCTATGCTTAGGTTCATGGGCGGAACCCTTGGTCACCAAAACATACATCAAGTGGCACGTGGTATCCCATTGTCACCACAGATATCCACGGCAAGACATACATGAAGTGTTCTCAAGTCTTTAAATACTTAATCCGATAAGATTACTTCAAAGGGGAAACTCAATTCATTACAAGAGAGAAGAGGGGGAGGAGAAACATAGGATCCAACTATAATAGCAATCCTCGCGATACATCAAGATCGTGCCAAATCAGGAACACGAGAGAGAGAGAGATCAAACAAATAGCTACTGGTACATACCCTCAGCACCGAGGGAGAACTACTCCCTCCTCGTCATGGAGAGCACCGGGATGATGAAGATGGCCACCGGAGAAGGATTGCCCCCTCCGACAGGGTGCCGGAACGGGTCTAGATTGGTTTTCGGTGGCTACGGAGGCTTCTGGCGGTGGAACTCCCGATCTATTGTTCATTTTGGAAGTTTTAGGGTATATGGAGTTATATAGGCAGAAGAAGCACGTCAGGGGAGCCACGGTGGCCCCACGAGGCAGGGGGGCGCCCTCACCCTCATGGGCAGCTCCCGTATCTTCCGACGTGGGGTCCGAGTCCATCAGGTGTGTTTCCTTCCAAAAATAACTTCTCCAGTTGATTTCGTTCCGTTTCGACTCTGTCTGATATTCCTTTTCTTCGAAACACTGAAATAGGCATAAAACAGCAAATTTGGGCTAGGCCTCCGGTTAATAGGTTAGTCCCAAAAGTAATATAAAAGTGGATAATAAAGCCCAATATTGCCTAAAACAGTAGATAATATAGCATGGAGCAATCAAAAATTATAGATACATTGGAGACGTATCGGCATCCCCAAGCTTAATTCCTGCTCGTCCTCGAGTAGGTAAATGATAAAAACAGAATTTTTGATGCGGAGTGCTACTTGGCATAATTTCAATGTAATTCTTCTTAATTGTGGTATGAATATTCAGATCCATAAGATTCAAGAAAAAAGTTCATATTGACAAAAAAATGATAATACTTCAAGCATACTAACTAAGCAATTATGTCTTCTCAAAATAACATGACCAAAGAAACCTATCCCTAGAAAATCATATAGTCTGGCTATGCTCTATCTGCACCACACAAAATATTTAAATCATGCACAACCCTGATGACAAGCCAAGCAATTGTTTCATACTTTTGATGTTCTTAAACTTTTTCAATCTTCACGCAATACATGAGCGTGAGCCATGGACATAGCACTATAGGTGGAATAGAATGGTGGTTGTGGAGAGGACAAAAAGGGAGAAGATAGTCTCACATCGACTAGGCGTATCAACGGGCTATGGAGATGCCCATCAATAGATATCAATGTGAGTGAGTAGGGCTTGCCATGCAACAAATGCACTAGAGGTATAAGTATATGAAAGCTCAACAAAAGAATCTAGTGGGTGTGCATCCAACTCGCTTGCTCACGAAGACCTTGAGCATTTTGAGGAAGCCCATCATTGGAATATACAAGCCAAGTTCTATAATGAAAGATTCCCACTAGTATATTAAAGTGACAACATAGGAGACTCTCTATCATGAAGATCATGGTGCTACTTTGAAGCACAAGTGTGAAAAAAAGGAATAATAGCATTGCCCCTTTTATTTTATTATTTTTATTTGGCCTTTCCCTTTTTTATTTGGCCTTTCTTTTTTTTATTTGGCCTTTCTTTTTTATGGCCTTTCTCTTTTTTGGGGACAATGCTCTATTGAATGATGATCATCACACTTCTATCTATTTACAACTCAATGATTACAACTCGATACTAGAACAAAGTATGACTCTATATGAATGCCTCCGGAGGTGTACCGGGATGTGCAATGATGCATGAGTGACATGTATGAAATAATTATGAACGGTGGCCTTGCCACAAATACTATGTCAACTACATGATCATGGAAAGCAATATGACAATGATGAAGCGTGTCATAATAACGGAATGGTGGAAAGTTGCATGGTATTATATATCGGAATGGCTATGGAAATGCCATGATAGGTAGGTATGGTGGCTGTTTTGAGGAAGGTATATAGTGGGTTTATGGTACCGACGAAAGTTGCGCGGTACTAGAGAGGCTAGCAATGGTGGAAGGGTGAGAGTGCGTATAATCCATGGACTCAACATTAGTCATAAAGAACTCACATACTTATTGCAAAAATCTATTAGTTATCAAAACGAAGTATTACGCGCATGCTCCTAGGGGGATATATTGGTAGGAAAAGACCATCGCTCGTCCCCGACCTCCACTCATAAGGAAGAAAATCAATAAATAAATCATGCTCCGACTTCATCACATAAGGGTTCACCATACGTGCATGCTATGGGAATCACAAACTTCAACACAATTATTTCTCAAATTCATAACCACTCAACTAGCATGACTCTAATATCACCATCTCCATATCTCAAAACAATTATCAAGTATCAAACTTCTCATAGTATTCAACACACTCATAAGAGAATTTTATTATTCTTGAATACCTAGCATATTAGGATTTTAAGCAAATTACCATGCTATTTAAGACTCTCAAAATAATCTAAGTGAAGCATGAGAGTTCATCTATTTCTTCAAAATAAAACTACGGCCATGCTCTAAAATATATAAGTGAAGCACTAGAGCAAATGACAAACTACTCTGAAAGATATAAGTGAAGATCAATGAGTAGTCGAATAATTATGCAACTATGTGAAGACTCTCTAACATTTAAGAATTTCAGATTTTGGTATTTTATTCAAACAGCAAGCAAAGCAAAAGGAAATGACATCTAAAAATAGCAAACATCATATGAAGAAGCAAAAACTTAGGATCAACCGATACTAACCGATAATTGTTGAAGAAGAAAGGTGGGATGCCAACCGGGGCATCCCCAAGCTTAGATGCTTGAGAATTCTTGAAATATTATCTTGGGGTGCTTTGGGCATCCCCAAGCTTGAGCTTTTGTGTCTCCTTAATTCCTCTCATATCACAGTCTCCCTAAATCTCAAAAGCTTCATCCACACAAAACTCAACAAGGACTCGTGAGATAAGTTAGTATAAACCATTGCCAAAACCTTATCATACTCTACTGTAGAAATTCACTAAAATTATTATTCAACATTGCATACTAAATGCCTCTTCATATTTAATAGTCCTATCCTCAAATAGAATCATTAAAGAAGCAAACATATGCAAACAATGCAAACATAACAGCAATCTGCCTAAACAGGATAGTCTGTAAAGAATGCTGCAACATCCATACTTCCCTAACTCCAAAAATTATGAAAGAAAATTCCCATTGTAGTAAATTTATCATAGCTTAATATGCAAAATGTTTCAACATTTTATCACATTCTGACTTTTCTAGGGAATTATTGCAACAGTGGTAAACTTTCTGTTTTCAAACAGCAACATGTATACTTGTAACATAGGCATAGTAAAGGCTATCAATGCCAGTTTTATTGAAATAAAAGATGCAAAAATTTGTTCTCAATAACAGCAATCAAAGAAAAATAAAATAAATTGATGATCCAAGCAAAACACATATCATGTGGCGAATAAAATATAGCTCCAAGTAAAGTTACCGATGAACGAAGACGAAAGAGGGGATGCCTTCCGGGGCATCCCCAAGCTTAGGCTCTTGGTTGTCCTTGAATATTACCTTGGGGTGCCTTGGGAATCCCCAAGATTAGGCTCTTTCCACTCCTTATTCTGTAGTCCATCGAATCCTTACCCAAAACTTGAAAACTTCACACAAAACTTAACAGAAAACTCATAAGCTCCGTTAGTATAAGAAAATAAATCACCACTTCAAGGTACTGTAATGAACTAATTATTTATTTATATTGGTGTTAAACCTAATGTTTTCCAATTTCTCTATGGTTTATAAACTCTTTTACTAGCCATAGATTCATCAAAATAAGTAAACAACACATGAAAAACAGAATCTGTCAAAAACAGAACAGTCTGTAGTAATCTGGATCAAACGTATACTTATGGAACTCATAAAATTCTCAAATAAATTTCTGGACCTGAGTAATTTATCTATTGATCATTTTTAAAAATAATTAACTAAATATCACTCTCCAAATAAAAATGGAAGCAATTCTCGTGAGCGCTAAAGTTTCTGTTTTTGACAGCATGATCAACAAGACTTTCTCCAATTCTTCCCAAAGGTTCTACTTGGCACAAACACTAATTAAAAGCATAAAACCACATCTAAACAGAGTCTAGATGAATTATTTCTTACTAAACAGGAACAAAAAGAAAGGAACAAAAATAAAATTGGGTTGCCTCCCAACAAGCGCTATTGTTTAACGCCCCTAGCTAGGCATGATGATGTCAATGATGCTCACATAAAAGATAAGAATTGAAATATAAAGAGCGCATCATGAAGAATATGACTAGCACATTTAAGTCTAACATACTTACTATGCATAGGGATTTTGTGAGCAAACAACTTGTGGGAACAATAATCAACTAGCATAGGAAGGCAAAACAAGCATAACTTCAAAACTTTAAGCACATAGAGAGGAAACTTGATATTATCGCAATTCCTACAAGCATATGTTCCTCCCTCATAATAATTTTCAGTAGCATCATGAATGAATTAAAAAATATAACCAGCACCTAAAGCATTATTTTCATGATCTACAAGCATAGAAAATTTACTACTCTCCACACAAGCAAAATTCTTCTCATGAATAATAGTGGGAGCAAACTCAACAAAATAACTATCATGTGATTCAAAATTAAGATCAAGATGACAAGTTTCATTTTTATAATTATTATTTAAAGAATACATGTCATCACAATAATCATCATAGATAGGAAGCATGCTTTCATCATAGTAAATTTGCTCATCAAAGCTTGGGGGACAAAAAATATCATCTTCATCATACATAGCTTCCCCAAGCTTGTGGCTTTGCATATCATTAGCATCATAGATATTCAAGGAGTTCATACTAACAACATTGCAATCATGCTCATCATTCAAATATTTAGTGCCAAAATTTTTATAGATTTCTTCTTCTAGCACTTGAGCACAATTATCCTTTCCATCATACTCACGAAAGATATTAAAAAGATGAAGCGTATGAGACAAACTCAATTCCATTTTTGTCACATCCCTAGTTCTGGTATGACCTAGGCTAGCCTTCATGTTTGCATCATGTTTAAATTTCATTGAAATTTGAAATGGGGATTTGTGAAACCCTCAGAATCATTCTGGAAATGACCCAAATAAAAAAATTGCTCCAAAAAGGTCCAAGAAAATGTTCATGTTGCTCTATGAAAATATTGGTGAGAGTGAAAATTCTGACAAATATTTTCAGGAGCTCATAAATATTTATTTTGGCCATTTGGAATTAATGCATCATTATTTGCTTTGGAGATATATATATATATATATGTTATATAAATACTACATATCCAAAAATATGCTTGTTGTTGAGGAGCTCTAGAATAATACCTCTAGCTCCTGCAAAAATTGGCATAAGAAAATAAAATGGTTTAGTATTTTATTTAGACCAAACACATGTCAGAAAAATATAAAAGAAAAACAAAAAAAAGAAAAGGCTTACCTGGACTTACCTGGGCCACTTGCTGGCCTGGCCTGCTGCCGCTCTGGGCCAGCTCAGCTGGCCACCGCACCTTTCCCCCACCTCGCGCCAAGTAGGCGAGGCGCGTGCCCGGCGCACGCGCGCGCTCCACGCGTTACACGAGCTGCCTGCCTGCCCTCCCCTGCCAGCGCAACGAGCTGGCTGACGTCGCCACTGCCGTCTGGATCGAGCGCTCCCTCTCATTTGCTCTCCCTCCCTCTCCCTCGCTCTCTCCCGAAACCGAACATCGCCGTCGCCGCAGCTCACCGCCGACGTGCTCCCCGCCGTTCCCTCGACCGCCCGTCGTGCCTGCGAGCTCCGCCACGTCGCTTACCACCTCTCCGTCACGCCACGCGTCGCCGGACGCCCTGTGGAGCCGCCTCCACCGTCATCTTCAATCTCGGCCACCGTGGATCTCCACCGCCCGTCCGTCGCCTGCAGAGCCTTCTCCGAGCCGCTGTTGCCTCTGCTTGACTCGCTGTGAGCCCCACCATCGAACCCCCCTCTCCCCTGCTCTTTCGGCGCCCTCTAGCCCTCTGCCGCTCGAGCCGAGCTCTGGCCGCCGCCGCGAGCCCCGCTCCGACGAGCTTCGGCCACCCCGCGCCCTCCCGCTTGCTCCATCCGACGCGGACGAGCTCCAGCTCCTCGCTTGTGGTCTCCGCCGCGCTTTTGGCCGCCGGAGCGACGATCCCGAGCCCCTCCGCTGCGTTTGGCCTCGCCGGCGGCTAAACGCCGGTGGGGTTTGACCCTTTGACCACACCGTCCGTCAGGTGGTCCCCATGGGTCAGGTGATTAGCTTAAGGCTAATCACCCTCTGACTAAACCCCTAAGCAACTGACCAGTGGGCCCCAGCGCCACTAACCCTGTAATTAGAATGAGTTAATCCCTCTGTTAACTAACTGTGACACTGACGTGTGGACCCCACACGTCAGGTTTGACCTGGTCAGCCACGATTGACTCGCTGACGTCATGCCTCCGTAATGCTGACGCAGTTATTTCTTTTCTGGTATTAAATAAATCAGGAAATTCCAGAAAATGCCCAAAACTTCAGAAAATCATAGAAAATAATCTATAACTCCGAATGAAATAAATTATATATGAAAAATTATCAGAAAAATCCAATCTATCCATTTATTCTGTTTTCATGCATGACAAAGCAACTTAACCTTGCTGTATAGATCAAAACATGATAATGCACATTATAAATTCATAACTTGAGTTTGAATTTGAACCCTTGGTTCAAATTAGCTCAAAACCTTCTGGTTTTAGTTGCATTAGCTCAAATCACATCATATTGCCATGCCATGTTCATGCATAATATTGTTGCATATGCTTGTGTTTGATTTTCGACACCGTTCCTTCTCGATAGGTCCTGCTCCGAAGATCGATCCAGAGTACCTGTCAGAGGAGCAGTGCCCCCTATTGATCTACCAGGCAAGCAAACCCCCTTGTTCATTTCGATAAAATCCTACTCTCTCGCTCCTGCTCTCATTTATTGCATTAGGACAACAACGATTCAACTGCTATTTTACACTGCGGTAGTTGAACCCATTCCTCTGCATGACCTGTCATTGCCACAGTAAATAGTTAAAACCCTCTAGCATGTGTAGGAGTTGCCTGAGCCATGTTGTGTTCTTGCCATGCCATGCCTGCTATTGCTTAGAGTTGTGTCAGGTCTGATTCATCGGGAATGAATTGGAGTGGTATGATATGTTCTGGTGCTGAGAGTTAAGGTGTAAACACAATTTGGTAAAGGTAACAGTGAGAGGCCATGTAGGAGTACATGGTGGGTTGTCTCACTAGAACCGTCCTTAATCATTGAGTTCTATGTATGTTGTCCAATGACTCGATACTACCACACATTGGGTTCCGGTAACTCGACCCCTCTCGACTTATTAACCAACTTGATCTCTGTCCAGGAATCGCAAACTAGTTTCTGGTGTTTGTAGGTAGTGTTAGTAGTCTACCAAGTGGCACCCGGCCAGGTGGGCTTGGGACAGACTAGGCACAGTGGCACGGTGTACCAAGTGGCACCCGGATGGTGGGCTTGGGAACCCTGCTCACATCGTTTGTGGCCGTGAGCGACACCCCGGCTAGATCTCCTTGCGGATGGAACCCGAATAGGCGATAAACCTGGATGAGAGACTTGTGTGGTTAGTCAGGTCGTGGCCGACACCCTCGACAGGCTTCCGCTTGAAGGTTGCCGAGGTACATGATGTGTACATGCTGATAAGTGGTGAGAGTGTGTGTGAAGAAGTAAACCCCTACAGGGTTATCATGATCTATTCGAATAGCCGTGTCCTCGGTTATGGACTTCTTGGATGCTTACGTAGTACATAGACAACTTGAATTGGATACTCTAAAATGCTCAAGACAAGTGTGAGTGCTATGGATGGCTTTCTCGTAGGAAGACGAGGATGAATCCATAGTAGTGTATTGATGTGGTGTTTAGTGGACTTGTGTGCGCTACCTCACCTCAAAGAAGTTTCTCGTTGTCATAGAACAGGATAGCCACTGAGTCAAAGCTGGCTTGCTGCAACTAAACCCCACATTACCTTCTTGATACAAATGCATGTATGACAGGAACTGATGTAAGTCTTGCTGAGTACCTTTGTACTCACGTTTGCTTTATTTATGTTTTGCAGGTGAGACATCTGTCTCACTGGTAGTACCGCTTGGACTTTGACGAGTAGCTTGTTACCTCAGCTACGATCCTGTACCCTTGGAAGGGTATTGTAGATAGTCAGGCTTCTCAGCCTTTTTCTTTTCTAGTTGTCTGTACTCAGAGATGTAATGCTTCCGCTTGTTGCTTGTATGCTCTGAATGATGGGTCATGTGACCCCTGTTTGTATTTAATGCTATGTGGCTCTTCTGGGCCTTTATCTATATGAGTTGCGTTATGTTATGATGCCATGTTGTACACCACATACTTGCATGTTATGTGTACGTGTGACGTGTATTGCTATGTGTGGGATCCGACAATCTAGTTGTTTATCCTTGGCAGCCTCTCTTATGGGGAAATGTAGTCTAGTGCTTCCTTGAGCCATAGTAGTCCGCTACAGCCCGGTTCACCGGAGTCCTGCTAGCCCAGCACTACTGCTCAGGGCACTTGACTGGCCGTCATGTGTTTCACTTCGTTCCTGTGTCTGTCCCTTTGGGGAAATGTCACGCGGTGACATCCAGAGTCCTGCCTACCCTGCTACAGCCCGGGTTCCCGGAGTCCTGTTAGCCCAGTGCTACAGCCCGGATTCACACGCTGCTAACCGGCATGCTCGATGTGAATCCTGTATGCCTGTCCCCATAGGTTAGTGCCGCTTTGGGTTCACGACTAGCCATGTCGGCCCGGGTTCTCTGTCATATGGATGCTAGCAACACAATCATATACGTGATATGAGGTGTTACCAGCTAGATCGATGTGACTTGGAATCGGGGTCCCGACAATTTTTTATAGTTTTCTTTTATAAACTAAACTAGTGATAAAACAAGAAACTAAAAGACTCGATTGCAAGATCTAAAGATATACCTTCAAGCGCTAACCTCTCCGGCAACGGCGCTAGAAAAGAGCTTGATGTCTACTACACAACCTTCTTCTTGTAGACGTTGTTGGGCCTCCAAGTGCAGAGGTTTGTAGGACAGTAGCAAATTTCCCTCAAGTGGATGACCTAAGGTTTATCAATCCGTTGGAGGCGTAGGATGAAGATGGTCTCTCTCAAGCAACCCTGCAACCAAATAACAAAGAGCCTCTTGTGTCCCCAACACACCCAATACAATGGTAAATTGTATAGGTGCACTAGTTCGGCGAAGAGATGGTGATACAAGTGGTATATGGATAGTAGATAATAGTTTTTGTAATCTGAAAATATAAACACAGCAAGGTAACTAATGATAAAAGTGAGCGTAAACGGTATTGCAACGATAGGAAACAAGGCCTAGGGTTCATACTTTCGCTAGTGTAAGTTCCCTCAACAATACTAACATAATTGGATCACATAACTATCCCTCAACATGCAACAAAGAGTCACTCCGAAGTCACTAATAGCGGAGAACGAACGAAGAGATTATGGTAGGGTACGAAACCACCTCAAAGTTATTCTTTCCAATCAATCCGTTGGGCTATTCCTATAAGTGTCACAAACAGCCCTGGAGTTCGTACTAGAATAACACCTTAAGACACAAATCAACCAAAACCCTAATGTCACCTAGATACTCCAATGTCACCTCAAGTATCCGTGGGCATGATTATACGATATACATCACACAATCTCAGATTCATCTTTTCAACCAACACAAAGGACCTCAAAGAGTGTCCCAATGTTTCTATCGGAGAATCACGACGAAAACGTGTGCCAACCCCTATGCATAGGTTCATGGGCGGAACCCGCAAGTTGGTCACCAACACATACATCAAGTGGCACGTGGTATCCCATTGTCACCACAGATATCCATGGCAAGACATACATCAAGTGTTCTCAAGTCTTTAAAGACTCAATCCGATAAGATTACTTCAAAGGGGAAACGCAATTCATTACAAGCGAGAAGAGGGGGAGGAGAAACATAGGATCCAACTATAATAGCAAAGCTCGCGATATATCAAGATCGTGCCAAATCAAGAACACGAGAGAGAGAGAGATCAAACACATAGCTACTGGTACATACCCTCAGCCCCGAGGGAGAACTACTCCCTCCTCGTCATGGAGAGCACCGGGATGATGAAGACGACCACCGGAGAAGGATTGCCCCCTCCGACAGGGTGCCGAAACGGGTCTAGATTGGTTTTTGGTGGTTATGGAGGCTTCTGGTGGCGGAACTCCCGGTCTATTGTTCGTTCTGGAAGTTTTAGGGTATATGGAGTTATATATGCAGAAGAAGCATGTCAGGGGAGCCACGAGGGCCCCACGAGGCAGGGGGGCGCGCCCTAGGGGGGGTGCCTCCCACCCTGGTGGGTAGCTCCCATATCTTCTGACATGGGGTCTAAGTCCATCGGGTGTGTTTCCTTCCAATAATAACTTCTCCAGTTGATTTCGTTCTGTTTCGACTCCATCTGATATTCCTTTTCTTCGAAACACTGAAATAGGCATAAAACAACAAATCTGGGTTGGGCCTCCGGTTAATAGGTTAGTCCCAAAAGTAATATAAAAGTGGATAATAAAGCCCAATATTGCCCAAAACAGTAGATAAGATAGCATGGAGCAATCAATAATTATAGATACGTTGGAGACGTATGAGAGTTTAGTAGCTTCTCCTAAAGTGATTTCCATAAAAGTGCCTCCCGCGGCCGAATCTAAAATATTTCTAGAAGAAAAACTCAATCCAGCATAAATTTTTGTATGGTCATCCATAAATTCAAACCATGAGTAGGGCAATTGCGAATCATTAATTTCATCCTCTCCCAAGATTGTGCAACATGATCATGATCTAGTTGCTTAAAATTCATAATATCGTTTCTAAGAGAGATGATCTAAGCGGGAGGAAAATACATAGAGATAAAGCATCTTTACACTTATTCCAAGAATCAATACTATTTTTAGGAAAAGAAGAAAACCAAGTTTTAGCATGATCTCTAAGAGAAAACAGGAATAGCTTCAATTTAACAATATCATTATCCACATCTTTCTTCTTTTGCATATCACACAAATCAACAAAGCTGTTTAGATGGGTAGTGGCATCTTCACTAGGAAGGCCAAAAAACGGATCTTTCATGACAAGATTCAGCAAAGCAGTATTAATTTCACAAGATTCAGCATCGGTAAGGGGAGCAATCGGAGTGCTAATAAAATCATTTTTGTTGGTATTGGAAAAATCACACAATTTAGTATTATCTTGAGCCATCGTGACAAACAATGCAACACACAAGCACACAAGAAGCGAGTGAAAAAGAGGCGAACGGAAAAAGAGGGCGAATAAAACGACAAGGGTGAAATGGGGGAGAGGAAAACGAGAGGCAAATGGCAAATAATGTAATGCGAGGGATAAGAGTTTGTGATGGGTACTTGGTATGTCTTGACTTATGCGTAGATCTCCCCAGCAACAGCGCCAGAAATCGTTCTTGCTACCTCTTGAGCACTGCGTTGGTTTTCCCTTGAAGAGGAAAGGGTGATGCAGCAAAGTAGCAGAAGTATTTCCCTCGGTTTTTGAGAACCAAGGTATCAATCCAGTAGGAGACTACACGCAAGTCACCTCACACCTACACAAACAAGTAAGAACCTCGCAACCAACACGATAAAGGGGTTGTCAATGCCTTCACGGTCACTTACGAGAGTGAGATCTGATAGAGCACTATAAGAAATATGTTGACTAGTGACCTTCTGTCAGTGACCCTGGAAGAATTGGTCATAAATTTATGACCATTTTAGACCAATAGGTCAAAAGCTGTTGGAGGGGCTCCAAACCCTAACCTATAACGACCATTCTGGTTAGAAAGGTCATAATGTCATTAGAGGAAATGGTCGTAAAGTGGGAAGCACTGTCCACTTCCTCACGCCTAGCTGATAACGACCAATATAACATGGTCACTACACTTGAGTTTGAATGAATTAGGATGAGTAGACAGCCACCTCAGCAACCTCGCTTATGTGTCACTGTCTAGGTGTCATTTTTTACTTAAATGTTAATATTCAACAACAGACGGGGCACACACTGACATGCAGGACCCATTTGACAGGTGGGGCCGAGCGCTTAATTTGCCCAAAAAAGAGGCGCGAGGCGGGACTCGAACCCATGACCTCGTGCTTGCTTTGCTCGCTTGCTACCGCTGGGCTAGAGAGGGATAGTTGCTCAGTTATGGGAATTTATCTATACATTATATAAAACTATGGCTCTCTCGTATCATTGACAAGTGGGACCTTCCGACCAGGTGGCATCGAACAGAGCAACAATTAGCAACACTGATAGGTGGGACCCATTTGACAGGTGGGTGAGCCACTGACAGGTGGGTGAGCGAGCATTTAATTCGCTAAAAAATGTGTGCTAGCGGGGACTCAAAACCCACGACCTGGCGCTCGTTCGCTCGTTCGGTACCGCTGGGCTAGAGAGGGATTGTTGCTAATGTGTGGGTAGTTTTCTATATACTATACAAAACCACAGCTCTCTCGTGTTAGTGACAAGTGGGGCCTTCTGACCAGGTGGCGGCGGGTGGCATCGAACAGAGAAACACTTAGCGTTTTTCTAGGTCTTCCGACCAGGTGGAGGCAGGCGGCGGCAGAAGCATCCAGCAGGGGTCGCTCGGACGAGGGCAGGGCCGGTGGGCGGCGGTCGGCGGGTGGGGCCGGTGGCCGAAGCAACCAGTAGGGGCCGCTCGCCTTGCCCACGACCTCGCTGCAGGTGACCTCGCCCACGGCCTTGCGGCAGAAGCAACCAGCAGGGGCAGAGGCAGGGGCGGGGCCGGCAGTGGAGGTAACTAGCAGGGGCGGGGGTGGAGGCGGGGCTGGCTGCCAAAGTGACCAGCAGGGGTGTGGGTGACCTGCGATGGTGGGGGCAGGCGTAGGAACGATGCCCACGCAAGTAGAGGCTCGCCGAGCATTGGGGACTCGCCGCCGCCGAGCATGGGGGACTCGCCGCCACCGCAAGCAGACCTCACCCACGTATGCACTCCTCTCCTCCCCCCTGTCCTCTCCCTCTCTCCTCTCTGTTGATGTCATTGATTTGATGTAGATCTATTACGAGAATCTACACATTGATTTGATGTAGGTTTGTTGTAATCTTGGAAAAATCTCCACACACACACACACACACACACTGATTTGATGAATTTGCTATAAATTGTGAAGAGAATTTCTGTTGATGAAATTGTGAAGAATTCTTTTTTAATTTAGTCAATTCATAGTGGTAAATTATGTTGTCATCTATCAATAGAACAGAGCTCTGTGTTCTAGTTTGTCCAAGAGTAAATTGCGTTGATGAAATTGATGTTGTTCTTTCCCTGAAACAGGATCCTGAAATTGCTGTTGCTCTCTGTTCTAAATTCCTGATTTATTTTGTCCATGAGTAAATAATGAATGCTGAGTAAATAGGATCCTGATCCATTTGACTGATTCATGCCATGAGTAAATATTGAATGCTGATTTATTTTGTCCACCAAGTTGGACTAAAGTAGTGAGAAATTGGAAATAGTTGAATGTTGTGGTTAGGAAGTTAGCATATAAAGTTGGGTGCCATTACTTCCATCCAATTTCATTAATTAATGTTGATGCACTTAGATTGATTAGCTAAGTTGCAACAATTTGTTGTCTTTGGCAGATGGACAGAAGCTAGATTAGAAAAGGAGTTAGAAAGTTTTCGAAAGAACATATGAAAGGAGTTGATGATTTCATGGCATGTGTTCGGGCAAATTTTGCCAACGATGCTCACATTCTTTGCCCATGCTGTGAATGCCTCAATCATTTAAGAATGGCTCAAGGAAGAGTGGAAGATCATCTGCTTCTTAATGTGATGTCCAACACATATGATAGATGGATATATCATGGAGAACCTTTAGACAGTCAACCTCAACATTTTGAAGCTGATATAGAGGCCCCTCATATGATGGGTGGTGGTGATGCTGGCATTTATTTCATAGAAAATGTTTTGCGAGATAATGCTGTTTTGGAGGAAGAGGATGGGCATGAAGATGATAGGATTCCTGACCTATTGAAGGATTTGTACGATGCTGAAGATCGTGCTGATGGACAGAAGTCGTTGTTTGCTGAGGTGTTAGAGGAGGCGAAGCATGCAGCTCATGAAGGGGGTAAAATTTTCAAGATTGACCTTCACTGTGAAGTTACTCCACATCAAGTCTTTCTACCGGATTAGCAATGTCGCATTCAACGCAATACTCCGTCTTTTGAGCTTGCAATTCCCTGATAGTTGTGTTCCCAGATCTTATGATGAAGCATTGAGCATAATCCGCAGGCTGGGGTTAGGTTATGTGTCAATACATGTGTGCCCAAATAACTGTGTCTTGTTTCAGAAGGATTTAGCAAAGCATGACAACTGTCCAAAATGCAATGCCTCTAGGTGGAAAGATGCTGATGGGAAGAAGTCAATACTCGAGAAGGTACTGACGCACTTTCCCTTGATACCAAGGTTGCAGCGGATGTTCATCTCGAAGAAATCATCGCGTGAGGTACAGTGGCTCAAGCTGAAGCGGCAACCTGTGGACAATGAGCTGAGCCATCCAGCGGACGGAGAGGCATGGAAAGAGTTTGACCATATACATTTAGATTTTGCTGCAGATCCAAGGAACATAAAACTTGGCATTGCCACAGATGGGTTTAATCTGTTTGGGAACATGAGCACGTATTATAGCATGTGGCCAGTTTTTGTGGTGCCGTACAACCTGCCACCATGGGCATGCATGGATCAGTCCAACTTCATGATGTCATTGCTTATCCCGGGTCCAGAGTCTCCAGGAAAGGATTTTGATGTCTTTATGGAGCCCCTCGTAGAAGAACTGCTCCAGCTCTGGACTGGTGTACCTACATACGATGCCTTGAGTTCGGAAGAAAAGTTCAATCTACGTGCTGCAATCATATGGTCCATCCATGATTTCCCGGCTCTGCACACTCTATCTGGGAGGATCACAGCGGGTTATCAGGCTTGTGTCCATTGTGACAAAGACCCTTGCTCAAAGAGAATAAGGAGCAAGATCTGCTATATTGGGCACCGCCGCTTTCTTCCCTGAAACCATCGCTGGCGAAGAAGCAAAGATTTTAATGGTGAGAATGAAACCCGTGACAAGCCAGCTGAATTCACTAAAGAAGAGCCGGAGCAGCAACTTGA
Organism: Triticum dicoccoides; assembly: GCF_002162155.2. NCBI lineage: Eukaryota > Viridiplantae > Streptophyta > Magnoliopsida > Poales > Poaceae > Triticum > Triticum dicoccoides. The sequence continues at coordinate 29,817,418 of NC_041386.1, read as the reverse complement.
AAAGGTGAAAGATGTGAGACTAGGAAAGCTGGCAAAGAAAAGAAAGCGTGAGGAAGGTTAATGTTGGGAATGGAGGTCTTGTTTGTGGGACCTGCCATACTGGGCTGATCTAAAATTAAGGCATAATCTCGTTGTAATGCACATTGAGAAAAACATATGCGAGAATCTGCTAGGGACATTTCTAAACATTGAAGGGAAGACAAAGGACACGGTTAGTTCTAGGCTTGATTTGGAGGACATGGGCATAAGAGAAGATTTGCATCTACAGCACAATGAAGATGAAGATTCATTTGAAATTCCACGAGCATGGTATACAATGAGTAAAGAACAAAAGCTTGCATTCTGTGAATTCCTAAGAGCGGTGAAATTTCCAGATGGTTATGCTGCTAACCTAGCAAAGTGTGTTACGTCTGATGGATTAAAGCTTTGAGTACTGAAAACCCATGATTGTCACATCCTCCTCCAAAGGATTTTACCGGCGAGCCTCCGAGGAATCATGGACAAGGATATATATGAAGCGGTTGCTGAGCTGGGAAATTTCTTTAGAGAACTATGCTGCAAAACACTCAAGTTAACTGTCTTGGAAAGACTTGAAAAAGAAATCCCAATTATTCTTTGCAAGCTCGAGAAGATTTTCCCTCCAGCTTTCTTCACCGTGATGGTCCATTTGGCGGTGCACTTACCAAAAGAGGCAATGCTTAGAGGCCCTGTGCAATACGGTTGGATGTACCCAATCGAAAGAAGGCTGATTACTTGTAAGCGTTATGTGCGAAACACGGCAAGACCTGAAGGTTCTATTGCTGAAGGATATGTCGTTGACGAGTGCTTGAATTTTTGCTCTAGATACTTTGGTGATGTGGAAACAAGATGGAACCGGCCGGGCAGAAATAGAGAGCGGCCTGATTCGCAAAGTGGTGATGTCTCTGTTTTCAACCATTGTGTGAACTTTCTTGGAGCCTCACAATACTTGGATGCTGGTGATGAGTATGACAAGATGGTTTGGTTTGTGCTCAGCAATTGCGCCGAGGTTCTACCATATATTGAGTACGTTGTATCTTGTGCACTCATTATATTATTTTTTTTGCTTGGGTTGGCACCAGCCTAATGTTTTAATTCACATGTTTTGTTGGCATTGCAGGAAATGCAAGGAAGAGTTAATTCAGGAAGAAAGCAATAACCATTTTGATAAAAGGATTGCCAAGGGGTTTGCTAAGTGGTTTAAGAATCATGTGACATCTTTGGCCACATGTTTTATGTTTTCTGTGTTATTCACCAATTGTTAAATACCATTGTTTGCTAAATGGTTTATTTGTGCAGATTGGAAAGTTGCATGAGGAGAAGAAGGTCAGTGATGATCTATTTGCTTTGGCATGCTTACCGGATAAGCGAGTGAGAGTGTATTCAGCATGCATTGCTGACGGTGTCCGGTACCACACCGTTGACCGCCAGGAAAAAAGGAAGACACAGAATAGTGGAATCGTCACTGAGGGGTCACATGATCGTGAGATCATTGACTTGTATGGTCAGTTGAGAAGCATCGTAGAGTTGCAGTACAACTCTAGTGGAGGCATCCATCGCTCGGTTGTCTTATTTCACTGTGACTGGTTTGAGCTTGGTGGCAAGAAGAAGAGAGACTCTTTTGTCAAATATGATGGCCACTTCAAAAGCATCAACACTGCATGGTGCTGGTATAAGAGTGATCCCTTTATTCTAACAACACAAGCAACAATAGTGTTTTATCTGCCAAACACTCTTTTGCACGGAATATGGCGAGTTGTGCAAAACTTTGAGCACAGACACTTGTGGAGTGTGACTGAAACAGAAGTGGAAAAGGGCCCCGGTGATGGGGGACTAACATACCAAGATGACGACTCTACGAAAGTTCCGTTGCAAGCTGATGATGACTCTATGGAAGTTCCGGTGCAAAGCGGAGTGCGAAGGGACCGGGAACGTGTGATCGTTGGTGCTGCAACAGTTGAAGGCATCAAGAAAAGAAGAAAGGTGGTAGCGGATGGACATGAGAGCGAGGATGAGGAAAACCGGACTGATCATACTTTGCTGCAATATTGTAGTGATGATGAGGAAAACAGGAGTGGGCATAGAGTTCCTTATTTTCGTACCGACGACAATGAGTAGAGAATGGACATGAAGGTAAATTTGGTCTCCTTGGTGATCCTTCTAACTCTGTAGTTTTCCTTCTTGTGCATATGCATGGTGATCCTGATGTACTACAATTATCTCCAGGTAGCAAAATGCTTGAAGATGTGATGTTGTGATGTGATGTGAGAAGATACTGATGTCGTTTTTGGTTGTGATGTGATGCTATTTTTTGTGAACTGAAGATGCACATGCTGTAGCAGATGCTGTTTTTGGTTGTGATGTGATGTTGTTTTGATGGCATGGAGCTGATGGCAAAATGAAGTTGTGTTCTGATGGCATGGAGCTGTTGTGCTCAGAATGTTGTCAAAATGTTGTCTTGTAATGCAAAATATTGCAAAATGATCATACAGAAGATTTTTTGAACATATTTAGTTCAAGTTTTGGTGATCATTTAGTTCAAGTTTTGGTCAGATCATACAGAATGTTGTCTAGTAGTTTTTGTGATCATTTAGTAGTTTTTTTGAACTGAAGATGCTATTTTAACTGAATTTTGCTTTAACTGAAGATGCCAACCCTTTTGAATATATCAAACTAGTCAAGTATCAAGCACACACCTCACTGACAAGTGGGCCACTTGACCCACTCGCTGACAAGTGGGCCAGTTTGCTACTGTACCCAAGCTACCAAAAATATGCACGTGGACAAAAAATATGCGCGTGCGGGGGCTCGAACCCACGACCGTGCGCTTAGTTCACTTGGTTTCTACCACTAGGCTAGGAAGAGGTTGTTGGTTTTGTACTCTATGCCCACCCTTTTCGATATATAAAACAACTCGCTGACAATTGGGCCCGCTCCTCCTCCTATCCACTATTTTCCCCACTCCTCCTCTCCACTCGACCCGCTCCTCCTCTCCGCCGCCACCGGCTTCTTCCTCTCCCACCGCCGTCGGCTCCTTCCTCTCTCTCTGTCGCCAACTCTCCGTCGCCGTGTGTATGAATCCGCTTCCTCTTCCTCTTCCTATATACTGTTATGATAGATTAGGGTGATTCCATTGATTTTATTAGGGTTCTTGCCGCCGGATTAGGGTTTGATTAGGATGTTTTTTATTACATTTTTTTAGGGTGACGGCAACGCCTCCCCTTCTCCTCCCCGGCGACTCTGCTGGTCCGACGCCTGCCGCGCGGCTTGCCCTACGCCGCCGGCGACCACTTCTTCTCGGACTCCGGCGTAGGTAAGCCATCCGCTTCATATCCTCTCTCCTTTCTCTTCTGCTCTAGGGTTTGAGAATCTAGGATTTGTTATGCATACTAGGCATCCATTGGTGGATTTAGGCATATTGTTCTTGGTGGATTTAGTATGCTCTGTTGGTGGATGTAGTGTGGTTGAATTTCTGTTTGATTACTATGTTGTTGCTGTTGGTAGTCACCTGACAGCAATTAACTGTTGCTGTGGGTGTAATTAACTAAATTTTGTGGTAGATAGTGTGGTAGACATGCTGTTCTGTTGCTGTTGAATTCTGTGGTTAATTAACTGAATTAACTGAATTCTGTTGCTGTTGAATTATATGATGAACATGTTGTTACTATTGCCAGACTGCTGACAACAATTAACATGGCATGCATACAGCAATCCTGTTGCTGTTGTTGTGTAATTAACTGAACGTAACTAATGAGGAGTGCTGACAGGAATTCTGTTGCTGTTGCTGTGTAATTAACTAAATGTAACTAATGAGGAGTGTTTCTTTTGTTACTAGTTGTGGTTATTCTTGTTGACAAGTCTTGTGCTGTAGTGGGATTCATGCATATGCAGGTGTAGTGACCTGCATGAATATGGGCAAAGTAGTAGTAGCAGTAGATGCCAACTTTTGATATGCATGCATGCATTCTTGCTTGTTTATATTCTTTTAAACTGAATATGCTCAAGTATGGAAACATTACATTCTTCTCCAGCTTAGTGGCCAAGAAACATTACATCTATGAGTGCACATGCTCAAGTCTGTGTGTCTGTTGATCTTTTTGCCATCAGAAATATTGATGGGTAGAGTTGATGTTGATGTTCTTCTTCTACTCATTGCCCCTTTGCCAAGATAGAGTAGTGAGATGGTTGGCTTGGAAGGTTTCGAGTTCTTCGAGATCGTAATTGAGAAATCTTGCAGTAGGCAGGTATATTTATCATCACTCTGCTGTCTAGTGCTTGATTGCCACAATTAACCACTGCTTGACCCTCGCTGCAGAGGCTGCCTCACAAGTTTGCGAAGATGCTCGCCGATCGTGAGCCCCACAAAATGAAGCTGCAGGAGGCCGGCAGCGGGCTTCACAGGCTGTGGGACGTGTTGGTGGTGTTCGATGGTGAAGGCCACATGTACCTAGGGCCCGGTGTAATGCCCTCGATGCGGCTATATCTCCCACGTGTCGAACCACGACTTAGAGGCATAACCGCATTGAAAGCAATGTCGCAAGTGAGGTAATCTTCACACAACCCATGTAATACATAAGGGAAAGAGATACATAGTTGGCTTACAATCGCCACTTCACACAATTACATGAATAAAGCATTACATCATCCAGATACAATCAAGGTCCGACTACGGAACCAAAATAAAAGAAGATTACCCCAAATTCTACACAGATCCCCGATCGACCCCAACTGGGCTCCACTACTGATCAACTAGAACAAAACAACATAACGGATAAGATCTTCATCGAGCTCCTCTTTGAGCTTGGTTGAGTCATCTGAATGGTATCATCGGCACCTGCAAACTGGTTTTGGAAGTATCTGTGAGTCACAGGGACTGAGCAATCTCACACCCTCGCGATCAAGACTATTTAAGCTTATAAGTAGGGTAAAAGGTATGAGGTGGAGCTGCAGCAAGCGACTAGCATATATGGTGGCTAACTTATTCGCAAAAGAGAGCGAGAAGAGAAGGCAAAAGCACGGTCGAACAACTATGATCAAGAAGTGATCCTAGAACATCCTACGTCAAGCATAACTCCAACACCGTGTTCACTTCCCGGACCCTGCCGAGAAGAGACCATCACGGTAACACACGCGCTTGGTGCATTTTAATTAAGGTAAACTTCAGGTTTTCTACAACCGGACATTAACAAATTCCCATCTGCCCATAACCGCGGGCACGGCTTTTGGAAGTTCAAATCCCTGCAGGGGTGTCCCAACTTAGCCCATCACAAGCTCTCACGGTCAACGAAGGATATTCCTTCTCCCAAGACAAGCCGATCAGGCTCGGCATCCAGGTTACAAAACATCCTCGACAATGGTAAAACAAGTCCAGCAACACCGCCCGAATGTGCCGATAAATCCCGATAGGAGCCGCACATATCTCGTTCTTAGGGCACACTCAGATGAGCAGTCCGTACAACTAAAACCAGCCCTCGAGTTTCCCCGAGGTGGCGCTGCAAGGGGGTCTAGTTTGGACCAACACCCAGAGGAGCACTGGCCCAGGGGGTTAAAATAATGATGACCCTTGAGTCTGCAGAACCCAAGGGAAAAAGAGGCTAGGTGGCGAATGGTAAAACCAATGTTGGGCATTGATGGAGGAGTTTTATTCAAGGTGAACTGTCAAGGGGTTCCCATTATAACCCAACCGCGTAAGGAACGCAAAATCCGGGAACATAACACCGATATGACGGAAACTAGGGCGGCAAGAGTGGAACAAAACACCAGGCATAAGACCGAGCCTTCCACCCTTTACCAAGTATATAGATGCATTAATTAGATAAGAGGTATTGTGATACCCCACCAAAATATCCATGTTCCAACATGGAACAAGCTCCAATCTTCACCTGCAACTAACAACGCTATAAGAGGGGCTGAGCAAAGCGGTAACATAGCCAAACAACGGTTTGCTAGGACATGGTGGGTTAGAGGCTTGGCTCAACAATATAGGATGCATGATAAGCAAGTGGTAGGTATCGCGGCATAGGCATAGCAAAAGAGCGAGCAACTAGCAAGCAAAGATAGAAGTGATTTCGAGGGTATGGTCATCTTGCCTGAGATCCCGCAAGGAAGAAGAACAAGTCCATGAAGAAGACAAATGGATGTAGCCAACGGATCCTCACAAACACGATGTTACCGGATTACCGAGAAGAAGTACACCGGAAAGAAAAACAAACAACATAGTAAACAACCACCACATAATCATGGCATGATGCATAATCAAGTATGATGCATGTCTGGTTTAAATATGCATGGCACGGCAAAGTGCACAAACAATCCTACAAATTAAGTGGAGCTCAATATGCAACTCCATTGCATATTGACGAAACACCACATTCAAGTTATTTAGTTCGATCTTGTTTATGTACCCAACAATATTAAATGTTGTTAAAACATGTCAAGAGATGAAGCATAATGCAACTATCTATCTAGGCAAGTTTAAATGAGGCCGGAAGCAACGAACAACAATTCCGGTAAATCCCCATATGCATATATTAGGTTTGGTGCTGCTCTGCCCTAAACCAAATTTTATAGTTGTTAAACATGCAAAGTGATGCCACCATGTTAGACTAGGCAAAATTCTACCCCATTTACATATAAAGTTTATTAGAAACCGAGCTACGGTTATTTAGTGATGAATTAAGTCATTTTAGCATGGCATAGGAGAAAATTTAATCAAACATCATTTTAAACATTTTAAACATAGATTAAAGTTGCATATTATTAAACTAGATGAAAAACTAAGCAAGTTTCACATACAAAGTTTTTACATGTGATGCTTGGTTTGTGAGATATTAAATGCATGAAGGCTCAGGGGTTTTCTGTAAATCTGCAAATCCCTGGAAATTAGCTAAATTCGCAGAACCAGAAAAAACGTCCACTGGGCCGAAACTGAACTGGCCCAGCAGTAAGAAAAAAAAGAGGGGACGCTTGGGGTGGCCTCACCCATGGGCTTTGGCCCGTTTGAGGAGGAGGGGTAGACCGGCAGGGCGCACATCTGGCATCAGGCGCTGGCAGGCCGGCCCACTCAGGCGCTGGATGGATCGCACGATGGACGAGCAGGCAAGGGAGCGTTTTGCGGGCACGACTCCCTGTTCGACAGGAAGCAGAAGCAGAAACAGATCAGCGGCGGCGCAAATTCCGGCAGCTCGCAGTGAAGGTGCCCGGCGACGCCCGGAAACAGCGAAAGATGGCGAGGGCGTGGGGAAACAGGTCCAGGGACGGAGGAGGCGGGTTCGGGCGGCGAGACGCGGGCGACTTCCATCTCTGCTCAAAGCAGACGCCGGACCCGGTATTGACGACGGTCAGGAAGAAAACAACGACGGCGAGGATCAGCGGGGATGGGGCTCCAGCGATAGGATCCGAAAGGGAACGCCGGCGAAAGGAAAGGGGGCCTCGGACCCGGTCGGGCCTAGCGGCGGCCTGTGGTGTTCTCTAGGGGCGAGGGAGAGCTGCTGTTGGTCATGGCCGTTGCCGGGGACGAGGTCAAGCTCATGGACAAGCTGCTTCGGTGATGAGGAAGTTAGCTGGAGGAGGCAGGCGCGCTCATGGCGAGGCAGGGACGCGGACGATGCGGAGACAGCCGGATCCGGGCGTTGTTGCTCCCGACAGGAACTTGGCGGCGGACATGGTGGCTCGGTTCCGTGATGCATCAGAGAGAGCAATGAGAAAGAGAGAAACGAGCAGGAAGGTAAGGTAGGAGAGGCGAGGTGATGAGCGGGAGGAGCGCGATGCCTCGGGTGCCTGGCCGCCGATGCAGACGAGCGGGACGACGACGGGGCCAAGCAGAGGAGCTCGACGGGGATGGATCGATGGGTGTATCGGGGAAGGTGGTTGGCTGTGGGGCTTCCATGATTGATGGGTTGGATCGATGAAATTGGCTGGTTGTGGTTGGCCCGATCTGGAAAACGAGGAGGAAAGTGACGACCTCGGTTGGTGGTTGGATCGGGAGGGGATCCCAAGGAGGAGGAGATAGTGGGCTGGCGGCGGCGGAGGATGGGACAAGATCCCTAATTTCTAGGGTTGCCCACTATTTATATTGCAAAGGGATTAGGGTAGAGGCTATCTCGTCCCGCCGATCGCAATCGGACGAACGCGAATAAAATAGCTACGGAGTCCAAATAAGAAAACGGAGACTTTTTGTAGATGTTTGGGGATGATCCGGAGCCAACGGTGACGAAAGTCCGGTTCGGGTCCGGGACAACTTTCGGACGCGCGCGCGAGGAGGGCCGCGGGCTGACGAGAGAGGTTAGGTTGGGCTGGCGGATTGTGAAGAGCTGGTTGGTCTGAGAGAAGAGGGGAGAGATGCAGCCCGGCACGGTTTTCGGAGACCAAAAACGTCCTATGTTAGACCGGCTATACTGCCGCTATAGTTATCCGTTGGGGCATCAAACAATCTCCGAATGCGATGAAACTTGACCGGCGGTCTATCTACACTATAATAAGACCACACGTCAACTCTCATCCCATTCCGAGAACATTTTCCTGGCACTTATAAAATACTATTTCAGACATGCCGCAGGCGCGTGTAAGTGTGTCTGGGCTTAGAACGGACAACGGATGGAACGAGGAGACCGGGACGGATGCAAGTTTTGAAAAGATGATGATGCAATGCACATGATGACATGGCAAGATGCAACACGCAAGCGAATGACATGACAACGACAGGGAATAACTGGCAGACACCTGGCGCAACAGCCTCGGGGCGTTACAACACTCCACCACTACGAGAGGATCTCGTCCCGAGATCTAGTATGGCACCGGAGAGAAAACGGAAGAGAAAGAGAAGAGGTAAAACTAAGTTGCTTCTTTGACAAACGAGTGAAACCAAAGAACCTTGAAAAGGTTGAACAAATTGAAAGAAATAAAACAATGGAGAAGAACAAAGTTGAAAACACTCCATTAGAAAAGAGAGACAAGGAAGAACAACTTCAAACAGCACTCCGGTTGGAAAGATATGCAAGGCTTGATAAAATGAAAGAACTTGAGCAGCGGGCACACACTCCGGTTAAATGGATAAGCAAAATAAAGAAGCATGATTTTGACAAAACAAAATGATGGGTTGAAAAGAGCAACTTCGCAATGCCTCCGGAAGAGAGAAATAGAAGATAGATCATTGAGATAAAAGAATGTAGAAGAAAATGCCAACTTCTGCTACAAAGGAGCTTGAAAAGGTATCCTTAGGAGAAGGGTCGAACAGAGTTGTTGGAACACCAACAACGGAAGGACAAGGTTGAAGTGGGCTTATAAAAGGCATCTTAACATTATGAGGTGACAACTTGCCACTCAAGGAAAAGATTTGATAGGATTTGTAAGAATAGGGAGACGAGTAACTATTTCACCGGGAGGATAAATGAAGAACTTGGATCATTAATAAATCCCATAGATAGACACAATCCTTAGGGAAGGCTTTAGGTGGAATATAACCCAAGATAACTCCAATGACAAGATTGATGGATTTAGAATACCTCATTCTTAATAACATGTGAATCATGAAACATGAACTCAAATTATCAAGAATGACATATCACCACCTCAAATGATACGGTAGAAGGAATTACACTCCGGAGTGCAAGATGAAGAATGCTTGAGCGCCTTTGAAAAGAATCTTGATGAACACTTCTAGAAGGAATTAAATCTTTGATGAACCATCATGTATAGCCTCCATGAAGAAACTCCGGTAACAAAAGAATAATCAAATCGAAAGAAAGAGAAGTTGAAAAAACGTAAAGTGAAACCTTGCGATGATTTAGATGTATCTTCGCAATGAAATAATTGGGAGAACTCAGAACTCTGGTAAAAGAAAGATGAATAATTGAGATCAAGAATTTTATGAGCCTCCGGAATAACGATTGAGTTCACTTGATGAAACAAGAATAAGAATTACATTATGCTTATCCTTCACCAATTTACATTGATGACCAACAACGGATTTGACATACTACTTATTCTCGAAGAAAGGATTAAGATAGATATCGCGCCAACTTGAGAAGGTCTTCAACGAAACACCAGTGGAATCGAAACAACGAATGAATTGATACAATAAACGAATGACGAGAAGACTTGAACAAACCACCGTAAGAATTTAAAATGAACGAAGAGAAAAATAAAGAAACACCGGGAAGAATTAGCAAATGAATGAAGATGCTTGAGAGAATTTATATATCAGAGAACGAAGAGATCATGCACTGATTAGAGGACATTTGATCGATTCACCGGTAAAATTAGGAGGATGAGAGATGAAAGCTAGAATGAATAATCCCGAAATGATGGCCTTCGGAGAATCAAACTGAAAATACTCTGAATTACTCCGGATGGGTGAAAAGAATTCTCACAAACGAATACAATTATGAGAGGATGGCAACAAGCTGGAATCACGAATTTTTGAAGAGAATGGAGCAAGATTAAAGAGAAACTCTTCTTCGGTCTTCAAAATTCGAGAATGACAACGAGAAACACCACCATGAATTGTTGATACCCTCCGGAATGAAAATAGAAAAGGTTGAGCCAATGATGAAAGGATTTGGCCAATCTTTGAGAAATACCTATGACTGATGATGAATCATTCTTACATCAAACTTTGAAAAGAATTTGCGAATACCTCCGGGAAAATAAGAAGAGTCAGGTAAGATCCTGGGAAAAGACCTGTGGGTTAGGGCCCACTCAAAAGATACACCGTTGAAATGATTTAAAAGAGAGGTTGCACTGGTTGAATTAAATGACTTGAATGAGATAACAACCTCGAAAGATCTTGAACGAATGTAGAGTGGAAACACAAATCTTCGAGATATCTTGAGCACTCCGGAACAAATGAATAGCGAAGAGTGGATGATTATGAGGTGCACCGGTATGATAAAACTTCTGAAACGAGGAAAAAATATGATCAACACCAAAAGCTGAATTGAATCCACCGGAGAAGAAAAGAATTAACGGTGATGACCTTGAGGCTCCGTTAAAATCTTCATGAGAATCACCGGGTAAGAACATTGACGGAAAAGGAATGAAGAGGCCTCGCATCAATAAGATGGATACTTGATTAAGAAATCTGAATCCTTGAAGAAAAAATGGGGTGGGTGGGCGGGAAAAACAAAGACAACTTGGAGACGGATGAAACAAGCAACATTGAGAAAACTTGAGTTGATCTTACAGATGTTGATCGGATCCACTTGGAGAGAAATACGCCGGTTGAAAAGGATTGTCATGACAATCTCGATGATCAAAAAGGATTAATGTTCACATCGGGGTATGAGAACACCGCTTAGGAAAAGGTATGGAATCAACATTTGACTTCAAAGCAACTCGAATACCACAACTCAAAGCAAAACAAAAGATTGGCTTGCAGAATAAGCCAGAACAAACATATGATAGAGATTTCGTCCGAAGTTTTCGTGGTGGGGCCTACACGGGCTCGATCGTACAGCACCATCATGTACAAGGCAGTGCACATGACATACGAAGCGTCCCCGAGTCGGCATAGCCAAGGACTCTTTAAGACACAACGAGACCACTGTAAAACCAACCGTGAATAGGCGGACCACAAGACGTCGAACCCCAATTTCGTATCATACATCTGTCGGAAAGATATCCTAAGAGCTACTTGAATTCCCACTTATAAACTCCCGAAATTTTCCGGTTATGCAATCAGGTGTTGGAGATACAGGGGAAGCATAATATCTCACCCAAAACTAGCAAATCCTACATCCAGCTGTATCCATCCTTCGACACATAACCAAGAAACCTTCGGAAATCGTTTACCTCAACCTTCGAAAAGCATCCGTTATACGAGTTATGGCAATACTCCCGAACTCCCGCCCCAGTACTGGGTGGCGTCGAGGTTATCTCACCAACAACTGCATAAAAGAGATTTTCGATGTCGGCGAAACTAAACTCAGGTATTCCAGAACTGCAACGATAAAATTGTGACGATAACACCTCGGAGCTCAACTCCCCGGGACACTGCCACAACCCCTAAATGACAGGAGGCACCAAGAACAATGTTCTCGTCACAAAACCATCGGAACGATTCCAAGATACCCGTGTGATCCTCAAATTTTTTTAGTGAAATTTGAGAAGAGAAGAGTCAAAACTCTACGTCAGGATGCCTCACCAGAGCGACGAAGGGACTTAGGAGTAAAAAGAATTCCTAACTCTCCGATATATATATAATCCTAAATGACTCAAAACATTTCTAGACTCAATAACGCCAGCGATTCGATCAAGCAGGGGGCTCCTAAGATTGGGGAAGGCTCTGATTACCAACTTGTAATGCCCTCGATGCGGCTATATCTCCCATGTGTCGAAGCATGACTTAGAGGCATAACCGCATTGAAAGCAATGTCGCAAGTGAGGTAATCTTCACACAACCCATGTAATACATAAGGGAAAGAGATAAATAGTTGGCTTACAATCACCACTTCACACAATTACATGAATAAAGCATTACATCATCCAGATACAATCAAGGTCCGACTACGGAACCAAAATAAAAGAAGATTACCCCAAATGCTACACAGATCCCCGATCGACCCCAACTGGGCTCCACTACTGATCAACTAGAACGAAACAACATAACGGATAAGATCTTCATCGAGCTCCTCCTTGAGCTTGGTTGAGTCATCTGAATGGTATCATCGGCACTTGCAAACTGGTTTTGGAAGTATCTGTGAGTCACAGGGACTCAACAATCTCACACCCTCGCGATCAAGACTATTTAAGCTTATAAGTAGGGTAAAAGGTATGAGGTGGAGCTGCAGCAAGCGACTAGCATATATGGTGGCTAACTTATTCACAAAAGAGAGCGAGAAGAGAAGGCAAAAGCATGGTCGAACAACTATGATCAAGAAGTGATCCGAGAACAACCTACGTCAAGCATAACTCCAACACCGTGTTCACTTCCCGGACCCTGCCGAGAAGAGACCATCACGGTAACACACGCGGTTGGTGCATTTTAATTAAGGTAAACTTCAGGTTTTCTACAACCGGACATTAACAAAAACCCATCTGCCTATAACCGCGGGCACGGCTTTCGAAAGTTCAAATCCCTACAGGGGTGTCCCAACTTAGACCATCACAAGCTCTCACGGTCAACGAAGGATATTCCTTCTCCCAAGACAAGCCGATCAGGCTCGGCATCCAGGTTACAAGACATCCTCGACAATGGTAAAACAAGTCCAGCAACACTGCCCGAATGTGCCGACAAATCCCGATAGGGGCTGCACATATCTCGTTCTTAGGGCACACTCAGATGAGCAGTCCGTACAACTAAAACCAGCCCTCGAGTTTCCCCGAGGTGGCGCTGCAAGGGGCTCTAGTTTGGACCAACACTCAGAGGAGCACTGGCCCGGGAGGGTTAAAATAATGATGAATCTTGAGTCTGCAGAACCCAAGGGAAAAATAGGCTAGGTGGCGAATGGTAAAACCAATGTTGGTCATTGCTGGAGGAGTTTTATTCAAGGTGAACTGTTAAGGGGTTCCCATTAGAACCCAACCACGTAAGGAACGCAAAATCCGGGAACATAACACCGATATGACAGAAACTAGGACGGCAAGAGTGAAAAAAAACACCAGGCATAAGGCCGAGCCTTCCACCCTTTACCAAGTATATAGATGTATTAATTAGATAAGAGGTATTGTGATATCCCAACAAAATATCCATGTTCCAACATGGAACAAGCTCCAATATTCACCTACAACTAACAACGCTATAAGAGGGGCTGAGCAAAGCGGTAACATAGCCAAACAACGGTTTGCTAGGACATGGTGGGTTAGAGGCTTGGCTCAACAATATAGGAGGCATGATAAGCAAGTGGTAGGTATCGCGACATAGGCATAGCAAAAGAGCGAGCAACTAGCAAGCAAAGATAGAAGTGATTTCGAGGGTATGGTCATCTTGCCTGAGATCCCGCAAGGAAGAAGAATGAGTCCATGAAGAAGACAAACGGACGTAGCCAACGGATCCTCACAAACACGACGTTACCGGATTACCGAGAAGAAGTACACCGAAAAGAAAAACAAACAACATAGTAAACAACCACCACATAATCATGGCATGATGCACAATCAAGTATGATGCATGTCCGGTTTAATTATGCATGGCATGGCAAAGTGCACAAACAATCCTACAAATTAAGTGGAGCTCAATATGCAAATCCGTTGCATATTGACTAAACACCACATTCAAGTTATTTAGTTCAATCTTGTTTATGTACCCAACAATATTAAATGTTGTTAAAACATGTCAAGAGGTGAAGCATAATGCAACTATCTATCTAGGCAAGTTTAAATGAGGCCGGATGCAACGAACAACAATTCCGGTAAATCCCCATATGCATATATTAGGTTTGGTGCTTCTCTGCCCTAAACCAAATTTTATAGTTGTTAAACATGCAAAGTGATGCCACCATGTTAAACTAGGCAAAATTCTACCCCATTTACATATAAAGTTTATTAGAAACCGAGCTACAGTTATTTAGTTATGAATTAAGTCATTTTAGCATGGCATAGGAGAAAATTTATCAAACATCATTTTAAACATTTTAAACATAGATTAAAGTTGCATATTATTAAACTAGATGAAAAACTAAGCAAGTTTCACATACAAAGTTTTTACATGTGATGCTTGGTTTGTGAGATATTAAATGCATGAAGGCTAAGGGGTTTTCTGTAAATCTGCAAATCCCTGGAAATTAGCTAAATTCGCAGAACCAAAAAAAATGTCCACTGGGCCGAAACTGAACTAGCCCAGTAGTAAGAAAAAAAGGAGGGGGCGCTTGGGGTGGCCTCACCCATGGGCTTCGGCCCGTTTGAGGAGGAGGGGTAGACCGGCAGGGTGCACATCTGGCATCGGGCGCTGGCAGGCCGGCCCACTCAGGCCCTGGATGGATCGCACGATGGACGAGCGGGCGAGGGAGCGTTTTGCGGGCATGACTCCCTGTTCGACAGGAAGCAGAAGCAGAAACAGAGCAGCGGCGGCGCAAACTCCGGCATTTCGCGGTGAAGGTGCCCGGCGACGCCCGGAAACAGCGGATGATGGCGAGGGCGTGGGGAAACAGGTCCAGGGACGGAGGAGGCGGGTTCAGGCGGCGAGACGCGGGCGACTTCCATCTCTGCGCAAAGCAGACACCGGACCCGGCATTGACGGCGGTCAGGAAGAAAACAACAGCAGCGAGGATCAGCGGGGATGGGGCTCCGGCGACAGGATCCGAAAGGGAACGCCGGCGAAAGGAAAGGGGGCCTCGGACCCGGTCGGGCCTAGCGGCGGCCTGTGGTGTTCTCTGGGGGCGAGGGAGAGCTGCTGTTGGTCATGGCCGTCGGCGGGTATGAGGTCAAGCTCATGGACGAGCTGCTTTGGTGATGAGGAAGTTAGCAGGAGGAGGCGGGCGCGCTCATGGCGAGGCAGGGACGCGGACGATGCGGAGATAGCCGGATCCGAGCGTTGTTGCTCCCGACAGGAACTTGGCGGCGGACATGGTGGCTCGGTTCCATGATGCATCAGAGAGAGCAATGAGAAAGAGAGAAACGAGCAGGAAGGTAAGGTAGGGGAGGCAAGGTGATGAGCGGGAGGAGCGCGATGCCTCGGGTGCCTGGCCGCCGATGCAGACGAGCGGGACGACGACGGGGCCGAGCAGAGGAGCTCAACGGGGATGGATCGATGGGTGTATCGGGGAAGGTGGTTGGCTGCGGGGCTTCCATGATTGATGGGTTGGATCGATGAAACTGGCTGGTTGTGGTTGGCCCGATCTGGAAAACGAGGAGGAAAATGACGGCCTCGGTTGGTGGTTGGATCGGGAGGGGATCCCAAGGAGGAGGAGATAGTGGGCTGGCGGCGGCGGAGGATGGGACAAGATCCCTAATTTCTAGGGTTGCCCACTATTTATATTGCAAAGGGATTAGGGTAGAGGCTATCTCGTCCCTCCGATCGCAATCGGACAAACGCGAATAAAATAGCTACGGAGTCCAAATAAGAAAACGGAGACTTTTTGTAGATGTTTGGGGATGAACCGGAGCCAACGGTGACGAAAGTCCGGTTCGGGTCCGGGACAACTTTCGGACGCGCGCGAGGAGGGCCGCGGGCTGACGAGAGAGGTTAGGTTGGTTCTGGCGGATTGTGAAGAGCGGGTTGGTCTGAGAGAATAGGGGAGAGATGCAGCCCGGCATGGTTTCCGGAGACCGAAAACGCCCGACGTTAGACTGGCTATACTGCCGCTATAGTTATCCTTTGGGGCATCAAACGATCTTCGAATGCGATGAAACTTGACAGGCGGTCTATCTACACTATAATAAGACCACACGTCAACTCTCATCCCATTCCGAGAATATTTTCCGGCCCCTTATAAAATACTATTTCAGACATGCCGCGGGCGCGTGCAAGTGTGTCTGGGTTCAGAACGGACAACAGACGGAATGAGGAGACCGGGACGGATGCAAGTTTTGAAAACGTGATGATGCAATGCACATGATGACATGGCAAGATGCAACACGCAAGCGAATGACATGACAACAACAGCGAATAACTGGCAGACACCTGGTGCAACGGCCTCGGGGCGTTACACCCGGCTGGGAGCATTTCGCCCGCGCCCATGAGCTACAGCTCGGGTACTTCCTTGTCTTCCGCTACGACGGTGACGCCATGTTCACCGTGAAGATGTTCGACAACACCATGTGCCGCATGTACTACCAGCACGCCGACGCTGCCAGTAAGCTCTCTACCTCTCTTCTTCCTGTCCTTTTGGCTTCCTCTACCTGCACGACGACAACACCATGTTCACACTTTGTTGCATTTGGCAAGGCAATGGGAGCAGCAACAGGGATGACGAGGAGCAGAGCGGGGATGACGAGTAGCCTATTCTGGCTGACGACGACCATGCTATGATGGTGGCTGACGATGGCCCTGCTATGGTGGTGGCGGATGACGACCTTGCGATGGTGGTGGACGACAACCTCGCGATGGTGGTGGCGGACGACGACCTTGCTATGTTGGTGGCGGACGACGACCTCGCGATGGTGGTGGCGTACGACGACCTTGCTATGGTGGTGGCTCCTGCAATCCCACAGCTTGGCGACAGGACCATGCCAATTGTGGTAGAGGAGTACATCCGCGTTGGGATTCACCAGTCTGAGCGCATCAGGTTGATGAAGGAGAAGAAGGAGGAGTGAAGATGTTAAGAAAATGAAGTGGCAATGTTAAGCATGTTAGGTTTAAGCTTGTTAGTGTAATCTGAACATGTCAATGTTAAGTATGTCAGGTTTAATTTTGTGCATGCTCATGGATGTTGTATGACAGTGTCATCTAAACATGTCAATTTATTAACAATGAATATTCAGTTTGGCAATTGATGGGAATTGAAATTTTTTATGCATGCTCATGGATGAAAGATAAAATTATGGGTTTTTGTGCATGCTCATGTATGAAACAATATAAGTTTCATTTTTTGAATGCTAAAAACATGACTCAAACCCTAGCCACGGACGACCGCCGTGACAAAATCCACTGGTTTTTGAAAACACCATAAAAAATTCAAAAACTGTTTTCATTTTTTGAATGCTAAAGACATGCGTTTTTCGTGAAGCGGCTACAAGGAGGGTCACCCCAAACGGCACCATTCCATGTCTATCTCAAAGTAGACCCTATTTTACGGACGACCGCCAAAAAGCATGCATTTCCGACCCTCGCAGCTACTCCCGGCCATTCAGACCACCTTCAGCCGATTCAGCTGGAACCGGCTGGAATTTGAACCGTGGGTCCTCCATGGCTTACCCGTTATTTTCACTAAAAATCATTTTTACCTTCACAGGTAGGCATTTCATCACAGAATCGACAATAGATTGGCACGTCTCAAACCCTAGCCATGGACGTCCGCCGTGACAAAATCGGCCGGTTTTTGAAAACACCGTAAAAAATCAAAAAAATGGGAGACCACCACGTCACATCATTAAATGTGGCCTACCAACTAGCAAAAATACTAAACTTGCAATACGGGATGTTTTCTTGAAAGAGTGTTCTAAAAAATGACCTACAATGAACGAAGATTCATGGCTTTCAAGCCAAACTAGCAATGATATGGCCGCATCCGATGAATAGTTTTTGATAATATGCCCAAATTTGGTGCATGCCTCCGTCTTATGATGGCAAACAATGTTGCCCAAGCGAGGTTCCAACTTGTTTAAAAAAAACCGTTTTTCATTTTTTGAAAGCTAAAGACATGCGTTTTTCGTGAAGCGACTACAAGGAGGATCACCCCAAACGGCGCCATTCCATGTCTATCTCAAAGTAGATCCTATTTTACGGACGATCGCCAAAAAGCATGCATTTCGGACCCTCGTAGCTACTCCCGGCCATTCAGACCACCTTCGGCCGATTCAGCTGGAACCGACTGGAATTTGAACTGCGGTTCTCTATGGCGTGCATGTTATTTTCACTAAAAATCTTTTTTAGCTGCACAGGTAGGCATTTCATCACAGAATTGACAACAGATTGGCACGGCTCAAACCCTAGCCACGGATGGCGGCCGCGACGAAATCAGCCGGTTTTTTAAAACACCGTAAAATATTCAAAAAAATCAAA
Organism: Triticum dicoccoides; assembly: GCF_002162155.2. Classification (NCBI taxonomy): domain Eukaryota; kingdom Viridiplantae; phylum Streptophyta; class Magnoliopsida; order Poales; family Poaceae; genus Triticum; species Triticum dicoccoides. The sequence continues at coordinate 29,798,802 of NC_041386.1, read as the reverse complement.
AAAATGGGAGACCACCGCGTCACATCATCAAATGTGGCCTACCAACTAGCAAAAATACTAAACTTGCAATACGGATGTTTTCTTGAAAAAGTGTTCTAAAAAACGACCTACCATGAACGAAGATTCATGGCTTTCAAGCCAAACTAGCAATGATATGGCCGCATCCAATGAATAGTTTCTGATAATATGCCCAAATTGGCACATGCCTCCATCTTGTGATGGCAAACAATGTTGCCAAAGCGAGGTTCCAACTTGTTTAACAAAAAAACCATTTTTCATTTTTTGAATGCTGAAGACATGCGTTTTTCATGAAGCGGCTACAAGGAGGGTCGCGCCAAACGACGCCATTCCATGTCTATCTCAAAGTAGACCCTATTTTAAGGACGGTCGCCAAAAAGCATGCATTTCCGACCCTCATAGCTACTCCCGGCCATTCAGACCACCTTCGGCCAATTCAGCTGGAACCGGCTGGAATTTGAACTGCGGGTCCTCCATGGCTTGCCCGTTATTTTCACTAAAAATCATTTTTAGCTTCACAGGTAGGCATTTCATCACAGAATCGACAACAGATTGGCACGGCTCAAACCCTAGCCACTGACGGCCGCCGCGACGAAATCGGCCGGTTTTTGAAAGCACCGTAAAAAATTCAAAATAAATCAAAAAAATGGGAGACCACCGCGTCACATCATCAAATGTGGCCTACCAACTAGCAAAAATACTAAACTTGCAATACAGATGTTTTCTTGAAAAAGTGTTCTAAAAAATGACCTACCATGAACGAAGATTCATGGCTTCCAAGCCAAACTAGCAATGATATGGCCGCATCCGATGAATAGTTTCTAATAATATGCCCAAATTTGGCGCATGCCTCCGTCTTGTGATGGCAAACAATGTCGCGAAAGCGAGGTCCCAACTTGTTTAACAAAAAAACTGCTTCTCATTTTTTGAATGCTGAAGACATGCGTTTTTCGTGAAGCGGCTACAAGGAGGGTCACCCCAAACGGCGCCATTCCATGTCTATCTCAAAGTAGACCCTATTTTACGGACTGTCGCCAAAAAGCATGCATTTCCGACCCTCGTACCTACTCCCGGCCATTCAGACCACCTTCGGCCGATTCAGCTGGAACCGGCTGGAATTTGAACTGCGGGTCCTCCATGGCTTGCCCGTTATTTTCACTAAAAATCATTTTTAGCTTCACAGGTAGGCATTATCACAGAATCGACAACAGATTGGCACGGCTCAAACCCTAGCCACGGACGGCCGCCGCGACGAAATCGGCCGGTTTTTGTAAACACCGTAAAAAAATCAAAAAAATCAAAAAATGGGAGACCACCGTGTCACATCATGAAATGTGGCCTACCAACTAGAAAAAAATACAAACTTGCAATACGGATGTTTTCTTGAGCTACTCGGTATGATTTTAACCATGATTTCTACAAAGTTTATAAAAAACCTAATTTTTTCTGCCTCAAAACCTCTAAAAACAGGTGAAATTTTCCCTCCCACCCCACCAAAATTTCCCTCCTAGCACCAAATTTTCCCTCCCACCCCACCAAAATTTCCTACCACTTCTCTCCCACTACCATGCGGGACCCACCACCCCTCTCCCACTAAACACGCGGGATCCCACTCCCCTCCTCTCCCACTCCCCAAAATTTCCCCATTCCATTCCATTCCCCTCCCCGACGAACCCTAGGTTCTACCCACTTCCTCCCCTGCTCCGCGCCGCCCCACTTCCTCCCCTGCTCCGCGCCGCTCTGCCGCCCCACTCCCTCCCCCGCTCCG
>NC_041386.1:29671871-29796472 GCF_002162155.2 Triticum dicoccoides | reverse complement strand
CGCCGCCCTCCCCGATGACGAATCCCCTCCCCTCGACGGCTACATCGCCCGCATCATTGACGATAACGGCGGCTACATCGACTACATCGACTACATTGACGACGACGGCGGCTACATCGACGATGGCGGCGGCTACATCAACGACGACCACCGTTGCATCATCAACATCATCCGCCCCTAGGTACTTCTCCATCTCCCCTCGATATTCTAGGGTTAGGGATATGATTGGTCGTTCGGTGGATCCATCTCCCTTCCTCTGCTGGATCCATCTCCCCTTTTTTGGTTTGGTGGATCATGGGTTAGGATCTTCTAGGGTTAGGATCTCCTGGTCCTTGTTCATGGGGTCATGTTTATTGTTGCATGGGGAATTGGGGATGATCTTCGTCTGGTTCATGGGGTTAGGGTTCATGGGGTCAGCGTTAGGTTTCATGGGGTTCGCGGGGATGATCTCCCTCTGGTTCATGGCTAGAACATGAGGGGTTAGGGTTCTTGTTGCACGCCATTGCATCAGATGTTGTAGGGGTTTGCATGGTGATTGATATATCACTACTGTACCAGCAGCCCATCCTGATTTTTCAAGTAGAAGACTTCTTTTATGTTGTGCCCATGGGGTTTGTAGCAGTGTTCTTCTTTTATGATATGTGCATGAAGCTTGTATTCTTCTTTCCAGTGAGCAAGAGAATGCTTAGTACTTATTGTGGTATTGGAATTCCTGGTGTGTTAAGGCAGTATGACTAGTTTTAATATATACTATATTGGTGCTAGATATTTTTGGGTGTTTTTACATACAAGGTTGATTCTAATAGTCGCAATGTCTGAATTTGTGTTCTTCTAGTCTATAGCCATGTTTGGTGTGTAGATGCAACATAATCAATAGTTGAGTATAGTTTTTTCATCTGCTTTTGTACTTCTGCAAGTATAGTTGTTTCATCCTTTACCAGTGGCAACATCTAGTTGTTTTGAAGGTCCTCATGATATACTCTTCTAAATTGCCTACATAAGCATGATTTCAAGGCCTACTATTATTGTTAACACCGCTTGCTTCTTTATTCATCAACTGTTGGGCAATCAGTTGCTCTGAATGCATAAGCTTGCCTCCATTAGGGAAAACAATTGAGTAATTCATTTGCTTATAGATGATTGCAGGTACATGGATAAAATTGCAAGTTAAAACATAAAATTAATTGTTGTAAATAGTTGTTTTTGCTAATCCACATTACTGAAGTATAATTTGTGTGTACCGTATTTGTATCCAACTATATATAATCGTAATACATGTGAGTTCTGTTCTTGTCTCTGGTACCACAACCTTAATTCACTTAGCTTGATGTAGTTTGCTTCACATATATTACTGCTAATGCATTGCTTCACATATATAGTTTGCTTCAATTCAGTTGCTTGCTAGCATACATAGGGTTAGGTTTTGCATCAGCAGTACTACTAGCACTTTGCTTGCTTGTTGTGTACTTTATATGAGGCACTAGGAAGATTCCTTGATGTACATTACTACCTCCTGCTTGCTGTAGTGAAGATATTAAGATATGCTTCATATCTTTCCAGTGTACATGCATGCTTGTTTAGTGCACTTACATGTTTGCTTAATTAATAACACTAGATCACTATATTGTTGATCCATCAAGTTTGTTTCACATGTATTACATGTATGTGCATGATGGTCCAAATGCTTTCCTTTATTGATACAAGTGCATCATTTTACTTTATCCCTGTTGTATCTGATTGTTGTTTATTCTATTTTGCAAGCACCACCTCAAGATCATCCATGGCAAGGATGACAAGGTCAAACATGAGGCCAACCATTGGTATGCAACTTGCTCCTTGTGATTATACTGTCAATTTCATAAAATTTGTGTCTTAATATGCTAAGTGAAATGCATTGCTGCAATCTGAATAAGATGGCATAATTGTGCCTGTGTGTTGTTAGTCTTCCTTACCCGAATAACTAGGATTAAATGATAATAAAATTTCATAAGATATGTTTGGCTGTCTGTCCATGCATTTCAAACATTCACCTAATAGTTATGTTTCCTTTATCATGCAAAGAAGAGCCTCTCACCAAGTACGAGAAGGTCAGGGCTAGAAATATCATGAGGAACAATCGGATGTTCCAGTCCCTTGGCATCGGTGCAATAGCATCGATGATTAGGAAAACAAATGGTGTACAAGAAGGTAGAAGTGATGAGGTTCAAGAAGGTAGTGGAGTTATCAATGATGACCCAGAGTACAATCCTAAGGAGGACGAAGTTATTGATGGAGAGGAAGTGGATGATGTTGTAGTGAACAAGACTGTTCAGGTGCAAACTCTGTCTTGCTTGGAGGGTTGGGGTTCTTTTATGCAATGTTATTCCTTGTGCTCACATATTTCTCTTGTGATCTAATGCTTTTTTCCGTGCTGTTTATACGAGGCACTGAAGGAATCTTGGACGAAGAGGCCTAGTGTTAAGAAGACAGTCAGCAAGAAGAAGAAGAAGAGCTCAGAAACATCTGCTGCAATGCCTCCAGGAAGGGTGATGGCCCCAGCTCCAGGACAAAAAAAGAGGATCCTGGAACATGATGAACCTGCCCTTGATAGAGTCACAAGGCAGAAAGCAAAGATGGCGACTGCGACGGACCATCAGGAAAGTCTGCTATGCATGGACTCTGAGACCTCGGTGCAAATGGGTGATGAGTTGTTGCCCATGGATGAAAGAACCACTCTCAGCATGGATGGAAGTGGCACTGTCTGCTTAGACGAAGTAGCAACCATCTGCATTGATGAAGCAGGCACTGTCCACACAGACCTCAGCCCTGTTGCACCTTCTATTGATAGGAATGTTGCCATCCATGAAGAAGAAAAGCACCTTGTGCTTCAATCAGGCAAGTTGACCTTTGCAATGCTATCTTTTACTAGCGCATTTTCCAAATGGAATGATCATGTATGCTTTTGTCGATTCCTGCATTTGTCGATTTCTATTCTAATTTATGAGTTCAATTTCATTTTCAGATGCAATGACTATCAAGACTAGACTTAGAAAGGGCAAAGGGCTAGAGAGGATCACCAAGTCGCTTGGTAGCAAGGTGCCTATCCAAATTGCCGAAGGGATGAAGCGTCCAGAGAAGCCTCTGCAGGCAGCAAAGCTTGCTTCTGAGTGTGGACTCGTTGCAAGAAGCCATCTTCCAGTTCTTCCTCACTTCAAGCTATACAAGAAAAATGCTAGTCTATTGGAGAACTACATTGGTAAAGTTGTTGTAAGCTACTTGTTTCATAGTTAATGTGCTATCTATTTTCTGTTACACCTATGCATGATCACTAATATTGTTCCTACCTTGTTTGCTGTCTTGGTAGGCAAATTTTGAGATGAAAACGGACTCGGAGACCATCAAGACCGTGTGCAAAGATATTCTGCAGAAAAATTCAAAGAACAGACGCCATCAGATCAAGAAGAAGTATTTTGATACCGTAGCTGCAAATAAAGTCAGCATTAAGTCTCCGGTGCCTGATCTAACGGATGGTGAATGGCAAGCTCTGGTGGAGATGTGGTCTACCCCAAGACACAAGGTTTGTCTCTACTTTGTTTGATGCTTTATGTTCTGCACATGATATGCAAGTGCTAGATCATGCTGACAGTATGTTTTTTTTGTAGGAAACCTGTGTGTCGAACAAGATGAATCGAGGAAAAGTCATGTACAATCAGAGAACTGGTTCCAGGCACTAGACAACACACATTTTTGCCACTGTGAGAACTTTTCTCTAGAGACCTTACCGTTTGATCCTCATTGAATAACATTTCTGATTCTTGCTGAATAACATTTTGATTTTTGTTGAAAAACATTTCAGAAAGAAGAGCGTAAGGGTGAGGAGCTGTCAGCGATTGACTTGTTTAAGGCCACCCATAACAGCAAGAAGCACGAGTTTTCGGAGCCAGTCAAGACTGCTATAGTAAGTCACTCCATGCTTTGCCCTGTTTGATTCACAACCAGCTTTGATGCTTTGATGATTTGATGTTGTTTGATTCGGAGCTAGTCAAGAACACACGCTATGTTCCATGCTTTGATGTTGTTTAATAGTTCAACAAAGATATCAGAACTTGCTGTATCTATTTGTTGCATTTCTTATGATATGATGAAATTTGCTCTGAATGTTAGTTTGATGATCGGCTCACTCGGGAAACCATCATATTGTTCCAATTGCATGTCTCCAGGTCACTAGTCATCATCTTCTTGTATAGATTTTGTGTGCTGGTTTGGTTACTTCAAATAATCCATTTGTGTGCTGGTTTGGTTTCTCTTGCTTGGTTTGGTTTGCAAACTGCGAAATAGATCTCCCACTAATGCCTATCATTTTCCTCCATATGCTAGCTTGAGATGGAAAAAATGAAGGACGCGCCGGTACCAGAAGGTGAAGAGCCAAAGTCTGCTGTTGAAATTGTCGAAGAAGTGCTCAAGACCGAAGTCAAGCAAAGCACATTCCTCAGGAATGTTGGGCTCCGGTCATCTAGGAACTCCGGCAAAGCAACTGCTAAGTGGCTGCTCATGTTCATGACCTTGAGCAGAAGCTAGAGAGGTCTGAGCATCAAGCTGAAGTGATGCAAGAAGAATTGGCGGCAATCAAGATGAAGGCAGAAGATTCTGAAGCTGCACGCGACAAGGAACTTGAACTGCTATGCAAGAAGTCTCAAGAAAGGAAGAGAAGTTAGCCCACTTGATGGCTCTCTTTGGAGCTAAGGCAGTTTGATGGCTGTGCAGTTTGAGCAGGTAGTTGCATTGCTGCCTAGTTTGATGGCTGTGAACCTCTTGTGCAGTTTGTCTTTGAGCATTTTGTTGCATTGCTGCCTGTGAAGTTATGTGATCTTATGAACCTGTGAAGTTATGTGAACGTGTGAAGTTATGATCTTGTGAACCTGTGTTTATTTTCTATGAAGTTATGTGGATCACTTGTGCACCTTGGCCTTGCTGTTTGAACCTGGGCTTGTGGATCACTTGTGCACCTGGGCCTTTCTATTTATAGTTATGCAAAATAAGAACCTGGGCTCTAAAAAGGCCGAGGCCCAAACAAGAATTAGACTAAAAAGGCTTGGGCCTAAAAAAAGAAATGACTATAAGAAAAAAATTATGAGAGGCTGCATAACAGAAAATAAAAAGGCCAAGGCCCAAATTCGAACTAGACTAAAAAGGCTGTGGCCCAAAACAATAGTGGACTACAAAAAAATGATCAGAGAAAGGCTCCATTCCCAGAAAATAAAAGGCCAAATTATTGGGCCAGGCCCATGCAGATAAGCAAAATAAAGAGAAAAAAATTAAATGGGCTGAATTATTGGGCTTGGCCCATGTAGACGGCTGAAATGGACCGGGCTGATTCTATTTTACGACCTTTTCATTTGGTCGTAATTCTGCCACGTCAGCTTGCCATGGTGGATCTGACGTGGTGTGGTCGGATTGCTAGTGACCAAAATAATTGGTCGTTAAATCTACGACCTTTTTTTGGTCATAAACATCGACGACCATTCCAGAAGAAAGGTCGCTAATGTCGGTTTACGACGGCCAGCTTTTGACCTTATGTTTTTGGTCACAAAAAGGTCACAAATGGAAAACTGTGACCATTCAGTGACCAATAGTGGTGGTCACAAGTTGACATATTTCTTGTAGTGGAGATAATAAGATAAATATTTTTGGTATTTTTATTATGTAGATTGGAAAATAAAGATTACAAAATAAACGGTAATAGAAATAGCAAGTTTATATGAAAATAATATGATGGAAGATAGACCCGGGGGCCATAGGTTTCACTAGTGGCTTTTCTCAAGATAGCATAAGTATTAGGGTGGGTAAACAAATTATTGCCGAGCAATTGATAGAAAATTGCATAATTATGAGGATATCTAGGCATGATCATGTATATAGGCATCACGTCCGCGACAAGTAGACTGAAACGATTCTGCATCTACTACTATTACTCCACACATCGACCACTATCCAGCATGCATCTAGAGTATTAAGTTCATAAGAACAAAGTAACACATTAGGCAAGATGACATGATGTAGAGGGATAAACTCAAGCAATATGATATAAAACCCATCTTTTTATCCTCGATGGCAACAATACAATACGTGCCTTGCTGCCCCTGCTGTCACTAGGAAAGGACACCGCAAGATTGAACCCAAAGCTAAGCACTTCTCCCATTGCAAGAAAGATCAATCTAGTAGGCCAAACCAAACTGATAATTCAAAGAGACTTGCAAAGATAACAAATCATACATAAAAGATTTCAGAGAAGAATCAAATATTGTTCATAGATTATCTTGATCATAAACCCACAATTCATCATATCTCGACAAACACACCGCAAAAAGAATTACATAGAATAGATCTTTAAGAAGATCAAGGAGAACTTTGTATTGAGATCCAAAGAGAGATAAGAAGCCATCTAGCTAATAACTATGGACCCGAAGGCCAGTGGTAAACTACTCACAAATCATCAGAGAGGCTATGGTGTTGATGTAGAAGCCTCCGTGATTGATTCCCCCTCCGGCGGAGCTCCGGAGAAGGCCCCAAGATGGCATCTCTTGGGTACAGAAGGTTGCGGCGGTGGAAATAGGGTTTCGTGGTGCTCCTGGATGTTTTGGGGCTATATGGATATATATAGGAGGAAGAAGTAGGTTGGTGGAGCTGCGAAGGGCCCACGAGGGTGGGGGCGCGCCCAAGGGGGCAGGCACGCCTCCCTGCCTCATGGCCTCCTCACTCGTTTCTTGACGTCTACTCCAAGTCCCCTGGATCACGTTTGTTCCAAAAATAACTCTCCCGAAGGTTTCATTCCGTTTGGATTCAGTTTGATATTCCATTTCTGTGAAACACTGAAATAGGCAAAAATTTTTAGCAATTTGCACTAGGCCATGGGTTAGTAGGTTAGTCCCAAAAATAATATAAAAGTGTATAATAAAGCCCATTATAAACATCCAAAACAGATAATATAATAGCATGGAACAATCAGAAATTATAGATACGTTGGAGACGTATCAATTCTTTTTGCTATTAGAGTTTCATTAAAGTTTTCTAGTTCATTCTTTTTTCTAGTGGAGTTTCATTAAAGTTTTCTAGTTCATTCTTTTAGTACATTATTTTTTCTATTAGAGTTTCATAAAAGTTTTCCAGATCATTCTTTTTGCTATTAGAGCTCGTGGTTCTCCGGCAGGGCTTCGCCAAGCGCTACGAAGGAGAAGGAGGTGTAGGAGAAGGGAGGGGCTGCGCCAGGCGAGGGGGTGCGGCTGCCATCTCTCTCCCTCACTATATATAGGGGTAAGGGGGAGGAGGAGGCGCCCTAGGGTTTCCCTAGGGTAGGGGCGGCGGCCATAGGGGAAACCCTAGATGGGTTTGGGTGCCCCCACCCCTAGGAAACTTGCCCCCCAAGCCGGGAGGGGTGGCTGACCTAGGGGAGGCACCCCCACCTCTCCAGGTTACGTGAGATGGGGTGGGAGGGGCGCTCAGCCCCTTAGTGGGCTGATGTGCCTCCTCCCCTTGGCCCATAAGGCCCCCCAACGCTTGACGGGGCCTCTGAAACCCCTTTCGGACACGCTGGTCATCATCCGGTACCCCCGGAACAATTCCGGACTCCAATACCCTTTGTCCAATATATCGATCTTCACCTACGGATCATTTCGGAACTCCTCATCACATATGGGATCTCATCCGGGACTCCGAACAACCTTCGGTAACCACATATTATTTCCCATAACAACTCTAGCATCACCGAACTTTAAGTGTGTAGACCCTATGTAACACCCTCAATGCGGCTATATCTCCCATGTGTCAGGGCACGACTTAGAGGCATAGCCGCATGGTAGGTTTGTCGCAAGAGGGGTAATATTCACACATCCCATGTACTGAATAAGAAAGGGATAAAGAGTTGGCTTACAATCGCCACTTCACACAATACATAAATAATCCATACATCAACCAAGGTACAATCAAAGGTCCGACTACGAAACCAAAATAAAGGAAGACAAACCCAAATGCTAGATCCCCGATCGTCCCAACTGGACTCCTCTACTGATCATCCGGAAAAGAAACATAGTAACGTCCCAACTCCTCGTCGAACTCCCACTTGAGTTCGGTATCGTCACCTGCACTGGTGTCCTCGACACCTGCAACTGTTTGGAAGTATCCGTGAGTCACGAGGACTCAGCAATCTCACACCCGCGCGATCAAGACTATTTAAGCTTAAGGGTAGGAAAGGGTAGTGAGGTGGAGCTGCAGCAAGCACTAGCATATATGGTGGCTAACATACGCAAAATAGAGCGAGACAAGAAGCAACACATGGTCGAGAAGCTAGGGGTGATCTAGAAGTGATCCTGAAACTACTTACGTTCAAGCATAACACAAGACCGTGTTCTCTTCTCGGACTCCGCCGAAAAGTGACCATCATGGCTACACACGTAGTTGATTCATTTTAATTAAGTTAAGTGTCAAGTTTTCTACAACCGGATATTAACAAATTCCCATCCTCCACCTAACCGCGGGCACGACTCTCGAAAGTTTATACCCTGCAGGGGTGTCCCAACTTAGCCCATCACAAGCTCTCACGGTCAACGAAGGATATTCCTTCCTCGGGGAAGACCCGATCAGTCTCGGAATCCCGGTTACAAGACATTTCGAAAATGGTAAAACAAGACCAGCAAGACCGCCCGGATGTGCGGACAAATCCCGATAGGAGCTGCACATATCTCGTTCTCAGGGCACACTGGATCAACACTACATACAACTAAAACCAACCCTCAAGTTTCCCCGAGGTGGCGCTGCAAGTGGCTCTGTTTTGGACCAACACTCAAAGGAGCACTCGCCCGGGGGTTTAAAATAAAGATGGCCCTTGAGTCCGCGGAACCCAAGGGAAAAGGCTTAGGTGGCAAATGGTAAAACCAAGGTTGGGCCTTGCTGGAGGAGTTTTATTCAAGGCAAACTGTCAAGGGGTTCCCATAACACCCAACCGCATGAGGAACACAAAATCAAGGAACATAACACCGATATGACGGAAACTAGGGCGGCAAGAGTGGAACAAAACACTAGGCATAAGGCCGAGCCATCCACCCTTTACCAAGTATGTAGATGCATTAAAGTAAATAAGATATAATAATGATATCCCAACATATCCATGTTCCAACATGGAACAAACTTCAACTTCACCTACAACTAGCAACGCTATAAGAGGGGCTGAGCAAAAGTGGTAACATGGCCAAACAACGGTTTCCTAGGAAGGTGGTGTCGGTGTCAAAACCGGCGGATCTTGGGTAGGGGGTCCCGAGCTGTGCGTCTAGGCCAGATGGTAACAGGAGGCAGGGGACACGATGTTTTACCTAGGTTCGGGCCCTCTTGATGGAGGTAAAACCCTACGTCCTGCTTGATTGATATTGATGATATGGGTAGTACAAGAGTAGGTCTACCACGAGATCATAGAGGCTAAACCCTAGAAGCTAGCCTATGGTATGATTGTATGTTATGGTTGTTGTCCTACGGGCTAAAACCCTTCGGTTTATATAGACACCGCACAGGGTTAGGGTTACACAAGGTCGGTTACAAAGGAGGATATATCCTTATCCGCATTGCCTAGCTTGCCTTCCACGCCAAGTAGAGTCCCATCCGGACACGAGACGAAGTCTTCAATCTTGTATCTTCATAGTCTAACAGTCCGGCCAATGGAGATAGTCCGGCTGTCCGGAGACCCACTAATCCAGGACTCCCTCAGTAGCCCATGAACCAGGCTTCAACGATGATGAGTCCGCGCGCAGTATTGTCTTCGGCATTGTAAGGCGGGTTCCTTCTCCGAATACATCACAGAAGAATTTGAATACGAGGATAGTGTCTGACCCTGCAAAATAAGTTCCACATTCCACCGTAGAGAGAATAATAATTTCGCAGATCTAATTTGCTGGCTTGTTTTGGCAGCATGACGTTACGTCATAGCCCGGTGATTATTCAAACCGTTTCTTTTAACCAGCCCCGCACATAACGCGAGGCAGTTTTTCGACACGTCTTGTCAAAGCAAAGATCGTGTCACCTTATTACAAGATTCTCATCAATACGGGCATGGGTAACCCAACCGCGCCATCAATTGCGGCGCTTGGGGGATAAGCGAGTTTTACCAGGAAGTGGGGACGCTTAGTTTCGTCCGCCCATATAAAGGGATAAGGATTCACCTTTCTATCCATGCTTTCTTCCTCCCTTACCCATCCGTTTTCGCACACTCAAGCTCTAGCGCCCAAGTCCGCACTTCCCACCCTGACCTTCTCCAATCATGTCTGGAGCGGGAGGCAGGTGGATGGTCTCCTCCATCACGTAGGGAGACATCAAGAAACTGAGGAGAGCCGGATACCTGCCCGACGACATCGCGCACCGGCTCCCAGATCAGGGGTAGCTCATCCCCACCCCGAGGCCCCATAAGAGGGTAGTATTCCTCACCCATTTCCTCCGCGGACTGGGATTCCCTCTCCATACCTTCATTCGAGGGCTCATGTTTTATTACGGCCTGGATTTCCACGATCTGGCCCTGAAATTCATCCTCAACATCTTGGCGTTTATCGTCGTGTGCGAGGCCTTCCTCCGCATCAAGCCCCACTTCGGCTTATGGCTGAAGACCTTTAATGTCAAGCCAAAGGTGGTGGGCGGCCGCCAGGTGGAGTGCGGAGGCGCCATGGTGGGCAAGATGCCCAACGTAACATGGCTCGAGGGCTCCTTTGTGGAAACCATAAAGGGGTGGCAATCGGGGTGGTTCTATATCACCGAGCCGCGCAACCCTGCATGGGCAGCGGCCCCCGAGTTCCGATCTGTTATCCCCACATGGCTCACCTCCTGGAAAGATAAGGGCCTATCCTGGGGTAGTTCGAAAGAGCTGACCGGACTCCAAACATGTATTCAAAACATGGTGGACAAGAAGCTCAAGCTTGTCAACATAGTCCAAGTTATGCTCATCCGCCGGATACTCCTGTGCCAACAACGGGAGTTCAACTTGTGGGAGTTCAATCCGGCGCAGCACCGAACTCTGAACAGGCTCTTCGACATGACTCATGAAGACGCCTGGAGGGTGCTGTTCAAAAGTGCCGAGGTCCCCCCTATTACTGAGGATCGCGGATTCAGCGTGAAGCGCCAAGCCAGTGCGGTAAGCTGCTTTACCTTTCACAGGATACTTATTTTTTTATATAGATTGACTCTATGCGGGATCTAAACTCCCGTACCTTTGACAGGACTGGCAGAAGATGGTCGGACAGATCGACTATCCGGCTCCTTTGCCCGAAGGCCCCGCAGACGCTCTTCTGGCGAAGATGTTGACTCCATCCCCTTATACGGTGCCGGAGAAGACCAAGAAGGCCAAGGGAACCTGAAAGAGTTCCCGACGCCAGGCGTCGTCGGACTCACCGTCTGATGACTCTGCGGCGCACTCTTCCCCCGAAGACGAGGAGGAAGAAGAAGATGCTCCCCCACCAACTGGGGGAGACAAGAAAAGGAAGGCCACCCTAACTGGGGAGGCTGGAGGGTCCAAGAAGGGAAGGACGCTCCTTCCGGCGAGGACAAGTGGTTACCCAGGGTCAAGCCCCCGGGGAGATCGTAAGTATTCGGATACTAGAGTAACTCATAGGATTCCTTTGTCGCACTGCTTTCCCTAACGCTGAACGCCATTATGCAGGCCGCCATGAGCCAGTATCGATGTATCATTGGACGGCTCCTTGGGCTTGTCGGACATGGATAGCAATCCAGTCCCGATCGCCACCTCCCCTCATCCTGCCGACGACGCCGAGGTGTTGTCTCAAGAGGCACCGGATCGAGGGGAGGCAGTCCCGGAGGCGCCTCAAGGCGACCTTCCGGACTCCGGGAGCCGAGGGGACGGGGCCCCTGAGAGCTCTGAGTTCGGCCCTCAGTCGAACACTGCGCCGGAACCTCCAGCGGTTCCAGGCTCGGGCAGGCGGCCTCCTTCTAAGAGGGGCAAGATGCCTATGCCGGTGACCACTGTCCATCCAGAGGCGCCGGACAACGGGATTTCAACTTGTGGGAGTTCGGCCCGGCCCAGCACCAGGACTCTGAGCGAGCTCTTTGACACGACGCACAAGGATGTCTGGAGGGTGCTTTTCAAGGGCGCTGAGGTCCCTCCCTCTCTCACCGAGGACCGCGGGCTAAGCGCGAAGCGCCCAACACATTTGGTGAGTTCTATTCATCTGGTAGGATATTTATTTCCCCTAGCTTAACCATGTGCGGGGTCTGAGCTCCCTGCCTTTGACAAGACTGGGTGGAGACGTCGGGGCAGATTAACTATCCGGCCCCTCTGCCCGAAGACACTGCGGACGCTCTCCTGATGGAGATGCTAACTTCGGCTCCTTACATGGTGCCGGAGAAGACCAAGAAGGCCAAGGGAACCCGAAAGAGTGCCCGACGCCAGGTGTCATCGTCCGATAACTCTGCAACGCACTCCTCCCCAAAGACGAGGAGTAAGATGAAGATGCTCCCCCTCCAGTCGGGGGAGACAAGAAAAGGAAGGCCGCCCCAACCGGGGGGCTGAAGGGTCCAAGAAGGGAAGGACTCTCCTTCCGGACTACTCCACCACCGTCGCCGAAGGCGAAGACGAGTGGCAGCTCAGGGCCAAGCCCCTGGCGAAGTCGTAAGTATTCGGATGCTAGAGTAACTCATAGCATACCTTTGTCGCACTGCTTCTCCTAATGCCGAATTATGATTGTGCAGACCGCCATGAGCCTGTATCGACGTATCTTCGTCGGACGGCTCCCTGGGCTCGTCGGATATGGATAGCGATCCACTTCCGACCGCCACCTCCCCTTGCCCTACGGACAACGCCGAGGTATTGTCTCAAGAGGCACAGGGTCGAGGGGAGACAGTCCCGGAGGCGCCTCAAGGCGACCTTCCGGATTCCGGGAGTAGAGGGAGCAAGGCTCCCGAGGGCTCCGAGTTCGGCCCTCAGCCGAACAACGCGCCGGAACCTCCAGAGGTTCCAGACTCAGGCAGGAGGCCTCCTTCCAAAAGGGGCAAGACGCCTGTGCCGGTGACCTCTGTCCATCCAGAGGCACCGGATAGTCTGCTGGGAGCGCTTCGCAGCGCTTCCATCAACGAAGAGCACTGCACTATTATGAATGCGGTGATCCAGAAGGTTCAGTCCGCCAAGAGCGGATTGACTGAAGCCTGTGCCAGCCTTCTAACAGGCTTCGAGGTAAGTGTTTTAAAATGTAGTCGAAATATTACCGCATAGACAGTAGCCCCTGATGCTTTGTTCGGTGTTCACAAAGAAAAGCCGAACAGAGGATCAAATAATATCGCAGGAGTCTAATATAAGTATGTCAATATGCATATGCAGGCTTCGCTGCTGGCGTCCGCCGCACTAACTGCGGAGGTCGCCATACTGAAGCAGGACCTCGAGGGGTCCAGGAAAGAGCTCGGCCTTGCCAAGAGGCAGCTCGAGGAGAACAAGGGTAAGGAATACCCTGTCTTACGTATATATATAAAAGAGGACACGATTTGCAAAATGACAGGATCACCGTATGTTTGCTAGGGGCCACGACTGAGGTGGCGACCCTGAAGCAAGCGCTAACCAAGGCCGAAGATATAGAGGCCAAGGAGCGCACCGAGCGAGAGAAGCACGAGGCTCGGGTGGGCGAGGTGCAGCAAGAGCTCCAGGCTCCTGTGGCGAAGCACGAGGCATTGGAGTTTGACTCCAAGACGCGCGAGTCTGAGCTTGCCGCGGCCCTCGAGAGTGTAAAAAGTGCCAAGGCCGAAGCCCAAAAGGCCCTCCAAGAGATCGACGCGATGAAATAGATAGCGGTGAGTAAGGCTTTCTATATGCAAATCAAGCATGTTAAAGTAAATTACGATTACTTACCCGGATCCGGAGCTCTTCAGGAGCATTCGCAGATTTGCCCTGCAGTGTGTTCGATAGAGAAGCTGTTGTGGTCTCAGTATGCTGAGGCCGAACATCCGGTGCCAATGAGCGACCAGCTGAAGCAGATGGTCGAGCTACATAAGGCGGCCGATCAGGCCATTAAGAGCTTTATAGTCCAGCCGTGGCCTGGCGACGCCCTTCCGGACAGCTTCTTTGGCCTGGTTAGGCGGCTTGTGGATGCCTGCCCACGGCTGGAGGTCGTCAAATGATCTGTCTGCATTGAAGGTGCACGTCGGGCTTTCGCCCGTGTGAAATTGCAGTGGGTCAAGCTAGACACCGTGAAGCTGATAAAGGAGGGGCCGCCAGAGGGCAAGGAGCACCGCCACCCCGAGATGTACTACGAGGGTGTTCTGCCGGGTGCCCGTCTCATCGCGGACGAGTGTTCAAAAGATGTAATATTTGACTGAGACTTGCTCGTTTTATCTTGTATGTATGAAAACTTGTTTCATATGCACTATGCAATGTTTGCTGGAATTTAAAATATTACCTTCTGTTTGGTTGTTTATCCAATCTGAGAGATGGCTAGTCCTCGGCTTCTGCCCCCATGCCACGAGTGCTGGGGTGTTCGGGATAAACCTGAGCACTCTTGTTCCCATGTTTGGGTCCTTCGAGGGAGGTGCTCAGCACAGCGAACAAGGCAACCAGACTAATGATGCTTTATCACTCTCACTTAGCCATAGAATTCTATAATTTTAAATTTCGGCGAAGCCCCTGGTATTCAGAATGCCGAATTCAGGGCGCGATACACGCCTTTAAGCCGGACAGGGCCGGCCCCTCACTCTAAGCAGCATAAGTCTTTAGGGACTTGAAAACCTCACCGAATAGCGACCAGTCTCTCGCCTTATCATGACAGTCAGTTTTAGCTTTCTCTATTGAGGTGTTGAACCCAGCAGAACCAGGGCACAATCGCAGTAGTTCTCCTAGCGCTACCTTAGCCGATAGAGCGGAACATAAGGTACCAAAACATAGGAGCCGGGCAAACCCAACATTTGACCAAAGACATGATTCGGAGCTGATGCATATGATGCTATAAGTTCGGGGTGCCGCACTTGTGAAAGTGTTCGGACTTTTCACACCGCATTGTGGGGTACGTAAGCCCCTGGTGTATTGGCCGTACCATAGTGTACGGTTGCAAGGCATCATTAATGAACACACACACATATATATATATAACAAGAATGCAATAATAGTCGTAATGTCATGCATTGTTTATTAAAAAATTGCGTTAAAGCAGAGTGATACAGATAGTGCGATAAGGAAAGAGTAGGACTATGTCCCTTCCAAGGGCAAGCTGAGGAATGATGTTAAATTGAATATTTCACTTGTTACTGTAATCAACCTAGGAATTTGTGGTATAACGTAGCGGTCTGCCTCCTTGGTTGCTGCATCATGTGTTCGGCAATAGTGCTGCCGGACAGTGTTTCCAGAGATTAAGGTCCTCAAAGAAAAAGAAAAATAACCGAACGGGAAGCCCCTAGTGCGGTTTAGGCCGCGTCTTGGGGCGTGCCGCAGTTGTGCCCCCTCCCCACCTGTGCCCATGATATTTTTAATGCGTAATTATGTACGCGCGGCATGAGTTTTGCTGCCGGGCTGGGATTGGGGTGGTCGCTGTATTGCTACATGAGCTCAGATCGTGCCAGGCGGTCTACTTGCCGATTGCCCCGAGCGCGCTTGAAGGTGTGAAGCGCCGAACTGCTTGATTGCCTTGAGAGGCTGCTTTGCATTTCTGCTACGAGGGCTGCGGTGTGCTCCTCTCTTCGGAGAGAGCGCTCTATGTGTCCATTGACTGTAATAACTCCGCGAGGTCCTGGCATCTTGAGCTTGAGGTATGGATAATGCGGTACCGCATTGAATCTAGCAAATGCGGTTCGCCCGAGCAGCGCGTGATAACCACTGCGGAACGGGACTATATCAAAGATTAACTCTTCGCTTCGGAAGTTATCCGGGGATCCGAAGACCACTTCCAGTGTAATTGAGCATGTGCAATGGGCCTCCACACCTGGAATGACACCCGTATAGGTTGTTTTTGTGGGTTTGATCCTTAAGGGGTCTATACCCATTTTGTGCACTGTGTCCTGATAAAGCAGGTTCAGGCTGCTGCCGCCGTCCATAAGGACTCGAGTGAGGAGAAATCTGTCGATGATTGGGTCTAGGACCAGTGCGGCGAATCCGCCATGACGGATACTAGTGGGGTGGTCCCTACGATCGAAGGTGATCGGACAGGAGGACCAAGGGTTGAACTTTGGGGCGACTGGCTCCAACGCATATACGTCCCTGAGTGCACGCTTCCGCTCCCTCTTGGGGATGTGGGTTGCGTATATCATGTTCACCGTCCGCACTTGGGGGGAAGACTCTTCTGTCCTCCAGTGTGCGGCTGCCAGGGCTCCTCCTCGTCATTGCTATGCGGCCCCTTGTCCTTGTTTTCGGCAATTAACTTGCCGGCCTGCTTGAACACCCAACAATCCCTGTTGGTGTGATTGGCTGGCTTGTCTGGGGTGCCGTGTATTTGACACGAGCAATCGAGTATACGGTCCAAGCTGGACGGACCCGGCATACTTTGTTTGAATGGATTTTTCCGCTGACCGGGTTTAGAGCCTTTGAATCCGGCATTGACTGCCGTATCCTCAGTATTTTCGATGTTAATGCGGCGCTTATGCTTGTTGCGACGTGACCTGCTATTGCCGTCCTTGGTATCTAAGGTACCATGGTTCTTTGATATGTTATTACTGCGAGCTAGCCAGCTCTCTTCTCCCGCACAAAAGCGGGTCATGAGCGTCGTGAGAGCTGCCATAGATTTCGGCTTTTCCTGACCAAGGTGCCGGGTTAGACAATCGTATCAGATGTTATGCTTGAAAGCCGCTAAGGCCTCCGCATCCAGACAGTCGACGCTTTGATTTTTCTTTGTAAGGAACCGAGTCCAGAATTGCATGGCCGACTCTTCTGGCTGCTGAATTATGTGGCTCAAATCATAGGTGTCGGTGTCAAAACCGGCGGATCTCGGGTAGGGGGTCCCGAACCGTGCGTCTAGGCCGGATGGTAATAGGAGACAAGGGACACGAAGTTTTACCCAAGTTCGGGCCCTCTCAATGGTGGTAAAACCCTACGTCCTGCTTGATTAATATTGATGATATGGGTAGTACAAGAGTTGATCTACCACGAGATCAGAGAGGCTAAACCCTAGAAGCTAGCCTATGGTATGATTGTTGATGTGTATGTTGTCCTACGGACTAAAACCCTCCGGTTTATATAGACACCGGATAGGGTTAGGGTTACATAGAGTCGGTTACAATGGTAGGAGATCTGATCATCTGTATCGCCAAGCTTGCCTTCCACGCCAAGGAAAATCCCTTCCGGACACGGGACAGAGTCTCCAATCTTGTATTTTCATAATCCAGGAGCCCGGCTAAAGGTATAGTTCGGCTATCCGAACACCCCCTAATCCAGGACTCCCTCAGTAGCCCCTGAACCAGGCTTCAATGACGACGAGTCCGGCGCACAAATTGTCTTCGGCATTGCAAGGCGGGTTCCTCCTCCAAATACTTCATAGAAGATCTTAAACACAAAGATAGTGTCCGGCTCTGCAAAATAAGTTTCCACATATTGCCATAGAGAGAATAATAATATTAACACAAATCTAATCTGCTGATGTATTCCGTGGTGCGACACGCCACGGCCAAGCCTTTATCCAAATCATTTCATTATCCCACCTCAGCGCATTATGCGAGGCGGTTTCCTTGGCACGTCTTGTCAAAGCAGAGATCGTGTCCCCTCATTTCGGGATTCTCATCAATATGGGCGTGGGTAACCCAACCGCGCCTTTGATTACGGCGCTTGGAGATAAGCAAGTTTTACCAGGCTGGTGGGGACACATAATCGCGTCCACCCATATAAGGGGATAAGGATCCACCTTTTCACCCACGCCTTCTTCCTCCTCTGCCTATCCATTCTTGCGCACTCGAGCTCCAGCGCCCAAGTCCGCACTACCACCTCAACCCTCTCCAGTCATGTCCGGAGCGGGAGGCAAGTGGATGGTCTCCTCCGTCACGGAGGGACACATCAAAAAGCTGAGGAAGGCCAAATATCTGGCCAGCGACATCGCGCACCGGCTCCCTGAAAAGGGGCAGCTCATCCCCGCTCCTAGGCCCCACGAGAGGGTGGTATTTCTCCCCCATTTCCTCCGCGGACTGGGCTTCCCTCTGCATCCATTTGTTCGGGGGCTCATGTTCTACTACGGCCCGGATTACCACGATCTGGCCCCGAACTTCGTCCTCAACATCTCGGCGTTTATCGTCGTGTGTGAGGCCTTCCTCCGCATCCGCCCCCATTTCGGCTTATGGCTAAAGACCTTCAACGTCAAGCCGAAGGTGGTGCGCGGCAGCCAGGCGGAGTGCGGCGGCGCCATGGTTGGCATGATGGCCAACGTTCTGTGGCTCAAGGGATCCTTTGTGGAGACCCTGAAGGGGTGGTAATCAGGGTGGTTTTACATCACCGAGCCGTGCGATGCTGAATGGGTCACACCCCCTGAGTTCCGATCCCCCCCCATGCGGCTCACCTCCTGGAAGGGGACATGCCTGTCTTGGGGTAAAAAAGGAGAGCTGACCGGACTCCAAACATGCATCCAAACCCTAGTGGACAAGAAGCTCAAGCTTGTCAACGTAGTCCAGGTTATGCTCGTCCGCCTGATCCTCCTGTGCCAACGACGGGCCTTCAACCTTTGGGAATTCGACCCGGCGCAGCATCAAACTCTTAACAGGCTCTTCGACACGACGTACGAAGATGCTTGGAGGGTGCTTTTCAAGGGCGCCGAGGCTCCCGTATCCACTGCCGAGAATCGCGGATTCAGTACTCAGCGTCACGCTCATGCGGTAAGCTGTTTTTGTCCTTTTGCAGGGTATCAGTTTTTCATAGTTTGACTCTATGCGGGATCTGAGTTCCCTTACCCTGGATAGGATTGGGTGGTGATGTCCGGACACATCAACTGTCCGTCTCCTCTGCCCGAAGGCCCAGTGGACGCTCGCTTGGCGAAGCTGCTGGTTCCGGTGCCCTATGTGGTGCCGGAGAAGAAGGCCACAAAAAGGGCCACGGGGACTCAAAAGAGTGCTCGACGCCAGGAGGTGTCGGATTCGTCATCCGACGGTCCCAAAGCGCCTTCCTCTCGTGAAGATGAGGAGGAAGAAGAAGAGACCTCTCCCTTTCCAGTGGGGGGAGAGAAGAAAAGGAAGGCCGCCCTCTCTGAGGAGGCCGGAGGGTCCAAGAAGGGGAAAACCCTTCCTCTGGACTGCTCCACCGACGCCGCCGCCGACGAAGAGGAGTGGCAGCCCAGGGCCAAGCCCCTGGCGAAATCATAAGTATCCGGATACCGGAGTGACTCATAGTATTTGTTTGTTGCATAGCTTTCCCTTATGTCGAATGTGTTTATGCAGCCCACCCAAAGACCAACTCGACGCGTCGTCGAGCAGCTCACTGGGCTCGTCAGAGGTGAACTCGCTCCCGACGGCTTCCTCCCCATGCCCTACGGGCGACACCGAAGTGTTGTCCCAACAGGTTCCAAGCAGGGAGGAGGTGGTCCTGGAGGCGCCGCAAGGCGACTTCCCGGACTCCAGGAGTAAAGGGGAGGAACCCCCCAGGGCTCCAAGTCCGGCTTAAGGCCGGAGACAGCTCCGGAATCTTCAAGGGTTCCAGAGTCCGGCGGGCGATCTCCTTCCAAGAGGAGCAAGCCTTCCGTGCTGGTGTCCTCCGTCCAACCGGAGGCGCCAGACAATATGTTGGAGGCGCTCCAAGGTGCCTCCATCGACGAGGGGCACCGCACTATTATGAGTGCGGTGATCCAGAAGGTTCAGTCCGCCAAAAGCGGACTAACTGAAGCTTGTACAAGCCTTTTAACAGGCTTTGAGGTAAGTAAAGAATGTTCAAATAATGTTACCGCATAGACAGTAGCCCCTGATGCTCTGTTGGGCGTTTGGGAAGAAAAGCCGAATAGAGGATCAAAGAATTCGCAGGAGTATAACAAAAGGAGTCAATATGCGTATGTAGGCTTCTCTGCTAGCGTCCGCTGCACTGACTGCGGAAGTGGATGTGCTGAAGCAGAGTCTCGAGAAGTCCAAGCAAGAGCTTGGGCGTGCCAAGAAGCAGCTCGAGGAGAAGGAAGGTAAGAAATACCCTGTTTGAATATGTATATAAAAAAGGTGCAATTGCAAAAAATGACAGGATTGACATGGCTACTGCAGGGGCCACGTCTAAGGTGGTGACCCTTAAGCAAGCGCTGCTCGAGGCCGAGAAGAGTGCGGCCGTGGAGCGCACCGAGCGGGAGAGGTATGAGGATGAGGTTGGCAAGGTTAGGCAAGAGCTCCAGGTTCTCATGAAGAAACATGAGAGCTTGGAGCTTGACTTGAAGACGCGAGCGTCCGAGCTCGTGGCAGCTATAGAAAATGCCAAGTCTACCAAGGCTGAGTCCCAGAAGACCCTCCAGGAGTTGGATGAGGTGAAGAAGATTGCGGCGGGTAAGGTATTCTTTATGCAAAGCAAACACATAAACGTGAGTTACCTGTTACTTACCCGAATCCGGAGCTCTCCAGGGGCATTTGCAGATCTTCCCCGGAGTGTGTCTGATGCCGCCGCATTCTATCGAGCCGAGGAGGGCAGCTCGACGGAGAAGGTGTTCTGGTCTCAGTACGCTGAGGCCGGACACCCCGTGCCCCTGAGCGACCAGCTGAAGCAAGTGGTCGAGCTCCACAAGGCGGCCGAACAGGCCATGAAGGGCCTCCTAGTTTGGTTGTGGCCTGGAGAGGCCCTGCCTGGGAGCTATTTAGGGCTGGTGCGGCGCCTGGTGGAGGCCTGTCCAAGGCTTGAAGACATCAAGCACTCCGTCTGCATTGAAGGTGCCCGTAGGGCCCTTGCCCGTGCTAAGGTGCACTGGGGCAAGCTGGATGCGGAGAAGCTTGTGAAGGACGGGCCACTGCCCGGGAAAGAGCATCGCAAGCCCGAGAATTATTATAAGGATGTTCTAAAGGGTGCCCGCCTTGTTGCGGATGAATGTACCAAGGATGTATTTTTTGAGTAAAACCCGCTCGTGTTATCCTGTGCGCTAAAAACTTGTTCATATGCGCTAAGCAATGCTGCTTGAATTTAAAATATTACCTTCTATGCGGCTGTTTATCAATACTGAGAGATGGCGAGTCGTCGGCTTCTACCCCCTTGCCGCTAGTGCTGGGGTGTTCGAGGATAAACCTGGGCGCTCTTTTTCCCATATTTGGGTCCTTCAAGGGAGGCGCTTAGCCCAACGAACGAGGCAATCGGACTATAATGCGTGAACACTCTCACTTAGCCATAGAATTCTATAATTTTAAATTTCGGCGAAGCCCCTAGTATTCGGAAGACCGAGTTCGGGGCGCTATCCACGCCTTGGCCGGACAGAGCCGACTCCTTGCCCTAAGCGGCATAAGTCTTTAAGGACTCGAAAAGACCTCTCGAATAGCGACCAGCTCTCGCCTCATCATGACGGTCATTTTTAGCTTTCTCCACTGAGGTGCTCGGCCCAGCTTAACTGGGGCACAATCGGAGTGGTTCTCCTAGTGCTACCTTCGCCGATATAGCGGAACGTAAGGCACCAAAACATAGGAGCCGGGCAAACCCAACTATTGACCCAAGACATGATTCGGAGCCGATGCATATAATGCTATAAGTTCGGGGTGCCGCACTTGTGAAAGTGTTCAGACTTCTTACACCATGTTGAGGGGTACTGAAGCCCCTGGCGTATTTTGGCCGTACCAAAGTGTACGGGTGCAACATGTCATGAAGGAACATATATATATATATATATATATATATATATATATATATATATATATATATATATAAAGGGTAATGCAAAAAAAAAGTCAAAAGCTATGCATTGCTCATTACATAGCTGCGATCAAAGTAGAACGATACAAGTAATGCGGTAAACGAAAAGTTGGATTATTTAACATGTCTGCTCCCGGGGCAAGCTGCGGAGGAGTATGCGAAACAGGTATACTGCTCATGATAGAGACCACCTATGATTTCCGTAAGGCGGCATGGCTTGTCTGCTTCCCTGGTTCTTGCATCGTTTGTGCGGCAGTTGAACTGCCGAACAGGCCTTTCGAAGAGTAGAGTCCTGAAAGTAAGAGAAAAGTAAAAAGTCGGCAGCCCCTGGTGCGGTTTAAGCCATGTTTTGGGCGTGCCGTGATGTTGCCCCTCCCCCTATGCCCATGGTATTTCCAGAGCGTAGTTATGGACATGAAGTACTGGCGTCGCCTTTTTGCGAGGGTTGGGGGTGGGGCCGCATTTCTACGCCTGCTCGGAACGTGCCAGGCGGTCTTGTTATAGGTTACTCCGGGCACGGTTGACGGTGTCCGGTCGTTGAATGGCCGGACAGGAGAACTGCCTAGAGAGGTTGCTTTGTACTTCCGCTGTGAGGGCCGTCGTATGCTCCTCCGTTCGGAGGGAGCGTTCGGTGTTTCCATTGACCGTAATTACTCCTCGAGGGCCTGGCATCTTGAGCTTAAGGTATGCGTAGTGCGGGACCGCATTGAACTTGGCAAATGCGGTTCGCCCGAGCAGTGCATGATAACCACTGCGGAACGGGACTATGTCGAAGATTAACTCCTCGCTTCGGAAATTATCCGGAGATCCGAAGACCACTTCAAGTGTGACTGAGCCTGTGCAGCTGGCCTCTACACCTGGTATTACGCCTTTAAAGGTCGTTTTGGTGGGCTTAATCCTCGAGGGATCTATGCCCATTTTCCACACTGTATCCTGGTAAAGCAGGTTCAGGCTACTGCCGCCGTCCATAAGGACTCTAGTGAGATGAAATCCGTTAACAATTGGGTCGAGGACCAATGCGGCAAATCCGCCATGACGGATGCTAGTGGGATGGTCTCTTTGATCAAAGGTGATCGGGCAGGAGGACCATGGGTTGAACTTTGGGGAGACTTGCTCTACCGCGTATACGTCCCTTAACGCGCGCTTCTGCTCCCTTTTGGGGACGTGGGTGGCGTATATCATGTTCACCGTCTGCACTTGTGGGGGAAAACCCTTCTGTCCATTGTTGTTCGGTGGCCGGGGCTCCTCGTCGCCATCGCTATGAAACCCCTTGTCTTCATTGTCAGCGCTTAATCTGCCTGCCTGCTTGAACACCCAGCAATCCCTATTGGTGTGATTGGCTGACTTTTCAGGGGTGCCATGTATTTGGCACAAGCGGTCGAGTATTCGGTCCAAGCTGGATGGGCCCCTAGGATTCCTTTTGAATGATTTTTTCTGCTGACCGGATTTAGAGCCTCTGAATCCGGCATTAACTGCCGTATCTTTAGCATTGTCGCCGTTGATGCGGCGCTTCTGTTGGTTTTGTGACGCGACCTGCCACTAATGTCCCTGATGTCCGAACCACCAGGGTTCTTGATCATATTGTTGCTACGAGCAAGCCAGCTATCCTCTCCCGCGCAAAAGCGGGTCATGAGTGTCGTGAGAGCTGCCATAGATTTCCGCTTCTCCTGTCCTAGGTGCCGGGCAAGCCACTCGTCACGGATATTATGCTTGAAGGCTGCTAAGGCCTCTACGTCCGGACAGTCGAGTATTTGATTTTTCTTTGTTAGGAACCGTGTCCAGAGTTTCCTGGCCGATTCGTCTGGCTGCTAAATTACGTGGCTTAGGTCGTCAGCGTCTGGGGGTCGCACATAGGTGCCCTGGAACTTGTCGAGGAATGCGGCTTCCAAGTCCTCCCAACAGCTGATTGACCCTGTTGGCAGGCTGTTAAGCCACTGCCGGGCTGGTCCTTTAAGCTTGAGTGGGAGGTATTTGATGGCGTGGAAATCATCGTCGCAGGCCATGTGGATATGAAGGAGATAATCCTCGATCCATAGGATCTGTTGAGCCATCATATGATTCGATGTTTACGGGTTTGAAACCCTCGGGGATTTGATGATCCATTATTTCGTCTATGAAGCACAATGGGTGTGCGGCGCCTCTGTACTGGGTGATATCATGACGTAGCTCCAATGAGCTTTGTCTACTGTGTTCGGCCCTGCCGAATTTGTGGCCGGCGTGATGGTTATCTTCTCGAGCCGTGGGGCGCCTACGCAATCCGTAGATCGATCTTGTTTGCCTTGCCTTGTCCTCCAACATGTCTCATAAGTCCGGCACATATTCCCGTGCCTTGGTACGGGGTGCGGCTTGGGTGGAGGGCCACGAGGCCTCTCTGTCGCGGCCACGAGGTGGCCTGTTGGCCGCGTCGAGTGCTTCCTCCTCTAATCGGGGTAGCAACCTGCGCTTCGGGTAGCACTTGGAGGGGCGTTCGGGTTTATGCTCTTCGGCCGCAAGGACTTCAGTCCATCTATCGAGTAGCCGATCTTGATCAGCTTTAAGCTGCTGCTGTTTTTTCTAGAGGCTTCTTGCCGTGGCCATAAGCCTGCATTGAAAACGCTCTTGTTCAACGGGATCCTCCGGCACGGCGAATTCGTCATCGTCGAGGCTTGCCTCGTCTTCGGAGGGTGGCATACAATTATCATCCTCGACCTCTCTGTCGGCCACTCTCTCATGAGGGCTGGTTTCTCCATCCTCCTGTGCTAAATCTTGCTCGGGGGATGTTCTTCGGCGCTTTCCAGGGTATTATTATCTCCCGTGCTGGAATCGCCGTTTTTGTGTTGGCGGGATTTTGAGCGGCGCCGCTGACGCCGGCGCTTTTGCTGTTTCTTGGAGGGGTCATCCTCCGCTGTTCCATCGACCTTTCCCTCTTTTGGGATGTCCACCATGTATATGTCATATGACGAGGTGGCTTTCCAGGGCCTAGTAGGCGCTGGTTCTTCATCATCTCCTTCATCGGTGTCCATACCGTCGATGTCTTCAGAGTCGAAGTCGAGCATGTCGGTTAAGTTGTCGACAGTGGCTACAAAGTGGGTGGTGGGTGGGTTTTGAAGTTCTTCATCATCCATACCCCAACCTTGCTGACCGTAGTCGGGCCAGGGCTCTCCTGTCAAAGAGAGAGACTTCAGTGATTTCAGGATATCGCCGAAAGGCGAGTGCTGAAAGACGTCCGCGGCCGTGAACTCCATGATAGGCGCCCAATCGGATTCACTCGGCAGGGGCGCGGAGAGTTCGGAGTCCGGAGAAGAATCCGGTTCCATGGAGTCATGAGTCTTGCAGAGTACGGGGCTGGTGTTCGGCTCAACCGCCGTTGGGATCGCAGCCCGCAAGGTGGCGTCCAACCGCCCATCCTCGATCGACGTGGCCGGCTCTGAACTAGGGGTCGGAGCCGATGCGGGTGCGGCCTCCAGGGCTCTGTTCGGCGGCAGAGCTAGATCATGCTCGTCGTGACGGAGCGGCGCGCTCGGTAGTGGTTCAAATCCGTCGAAGATCAAGTCCCCGCGGATGTCAGCCGTGTAGTTTAAACTTCCGAATCTGACCTGACGGCCAGGGGCGTAGCTTTTGATCTGCTCTAGATGGCCAAGTGAATTGGCCCGCAGTGCAAAGCCGCCAAAGACGAAGATCTGTCCGGGGAGGAAGGTCTCACCCTGGACCGCATCGCCATTGATGATCGTAGGAGCCATCGAGCCTGACGGCGACGACACAGAGGAACTCTCAATGAAAGCACCAATGTCGGTGTCAAAACCGGCGGATCTCGGGTAGGGGGTCCCGAACTGTGTGTCTAGGCTGGATGGTAACAGGAGACAAGGGACACGAAGTTTTACCCAGGTTCGGGCCCTCTCAATGGAGGTAAAACCCTACGTCCTTCTTGATTAATATTGATGATATGGGTAGTACAAGAGTTGATCTACCACGACATCAGAGAGGCTAAACCCTAGAAGCTAGCCTATGGTATGATTGTTGATGTGTATGTTGTCCTACGGACTAAAACCCTCCGGTTTATATAGACACCGGATAGGGTTAGGGTTACATAGAGTCGGTTACAATGGTAGGAGATCTGATCATCCGTATCGTCAAGTTTGCCTTCCACGCCAAGGAAAATCCCTTCCGGACACAGGACGGAGTCTCCAATCTTGTATTTTCATAATCCAAGAGCCCGGCTGAAGGTATAGTTCGGCTATCCAAACACCCCCTATTCCAGGACTCCATCAATCGGCGTCTGGTGGTCGCACATAAGTGCCCTAAAAGTTGTCGAGGAATGCAGCTTCCAGATCTTCCCAACAGCTAATGGAGTCCGCTGGCAAGCTGTTAAGCCAATGCCGCGCTGGTCCTTTGAGCTTTTGTGGGAGGTATTTGATGGCGTGTAAGTCATCGCCGCGGGCCATGTGGATGTGGAGGAGGAAGTCCTCAATCCATACTGCAGGACCTGTTGTGCCGTCGTATGATTCAATATTTACATGTTTGAAACCTTCTGGGAATTGATGTTCCATTACTTCGTCTGTGAAGCATAAGGGGTGTGCGGTGCCTTTGTATTGGGCTATATCGCGATGCAGCTCGAATGGGTCTTGCCCGCTGTGTTCGGCCCGACCGGATTTGCTTTTACTGTATCCGGCGTGACGTTTGTTGTCTCGCAGAGTGGTGCCCCTCGTGATCCGTAGATCGATCTTGAATGCTATGCCTTGTCCTCCAATATGTCTCGCAGGTCTGGCGTATCTCCCCATGCCTTTTTATTTGAATGGCGTTGGGGTGGAGGCTGAGCTTTTGGCTGGAATGCCTCTCTATCACGGCCATGAGGTGGCCGATCAGCCATATCATACGCTTCTTCCTCCAGTCGGGGTAGCAACCTGTGCCTTGGGTAACTCTTGGAGGGGCTCTCAAGTTTATATTCCCCGGCCGCGAGGACTTCAGTCCATTTGTCAGCTAGGAGATCTTGATCAACTTGAAGCTGCTGCTGCTTTTTCTTCAGGCTATTTGCCGTGGCCATAAGCCGGCACTTGAAGCGCTCTTGTTCGACGGGATCCTCTGGTACGACGAATTCATCGTCGCTGAGGCTTGCCTCGTCTTCAGAGGGGGGCATGTGATTGTCATCCTCCTCCTCTCCGTCTGCCGCTCTCTCAGGAGAGCTGGCTCCTCCATCCTCCTGCTCTAAATCTTGCTGCAGGGGTTTGTTGTTTTCTTCGGCACTATCCGGAGTGTTATTATCTCCTGTTCCGGTATCACCACTTTTGCTTTGGCGGGACTTAGAGCGGCGCCGCTGACGTCGGCGTTTGGGTTGCTTCTTGGAGGGGTCATCCTCCGCTATCCCGTCGCCATTGCCTTCTTTGGGTGTATCTGTCAGGACCCCGACTCAATGCCACATCGATCTAGCATGTAACACCTCATATCACTTTGCAGCCTCACGCACGGTATCCCCACGGTGTCGCCTTACCTTTGCCCGGGACCGTTTGCGTCTTTTGGCACACGTATATGACAGTGTCGCTAGCATCCATATGATAAGGAGCCCGAGCTGACATGACTAGTCGTAAACCCAAAGTGGCACTAACTTACAGGAACAGGCATCCATGACCCAGCATCGAACGTGTCGGTCATCAGCGAGTGAATCCAGGCTGTAGCACTGGGCTAACAGGACTCCGGTGAACCGGGCTGTAGCGGGCTAACAGGACTCCGGTATTCATCGCGTGACATTTCCCCGAAGGGACAGACACAGGAACGAAGAAGGACACATGCCGGCCAGCCTAAGTGTTCCGGAGCAGTAGCAAGCTACCAGGGCTCAGAGGAAACACTAGGAGACATTTCCCGGTAAGAGAGACTACTAAGGATAAACAACTAGATAGTCATATCCCACACATAGCAATACACATTACACGTACGCATAACATGCAAGTATGTGCTGTACAACATGGCATCACAGCATAACTCAACAACTCATATAGATAAGGCTCAAAGAGCCATCATTGCGTTTATTACAAACAGGGGTCACGTGAGCCAACATTCAGAGCAATCAAGCAACAAACGGAAGCATTACATGTCTGAGTACAGACATCTATAAATGAAAAAGGCTGAAAGCCTGACTATCTACAACGTCCGATCAATATCGTAGCTGAGGTACAAGCTACTTGTCGAAGTCCATGAGAACACTAGTAAGACCGAAGTCTCCGCTGCAAAAAACATAAATAAAGCAACATGAGTACAAAGGTACTCAGCAAGACTTACATCAGATCCTATCATACATGCATTTGTATCAAGAGAGTAATGTGGAGTTTAGTTGCAGCAAGCCAGCTTTGACTCTGTGGCTAACCTGTTCTACGACTACCAGAAACTCTTGAGGTGAGACAACATACACGAGTCCACTAATCACCACACAATACACTACTATGGATTCATCCCCGTCTCCCTACGAGAAGGCCATCCATAGCACTCACACTTGTCTTGAGCTTTTTAGAGTATACCCTTCAAGTTGTCTATGTACCATGTAAGCATCCAAGAAGTCCATAACCGCGGACCCGGCTATTCGAATAGATCATGTTAACCCTGCAGGGGTGTACTTCTTCACACACGCTCTCGCCACTTACCGCCATGTACACGTCATGTATCTCGGCAACCTTCAATCGGAAGCCTGGCGAGGGTGTCGGCCACGACCTGACTAACCACAGAAGACTCTAGTCCAGGTTTATCGCCTATTTGGGTTCCACCCGCAAGGAGATCCGGCCGGGGTTTCACTCACGGCCCCAAACGATGCGTGCAGGGTTCCCAAGCCCACCTCGCCGGATGGATCTACGCTTGGTACACCGTGCCACTTGTGCCTAGTCTGTCCCAAGCCCACCTGGCCGGGTGCCACTTGGTAGACTACTAACACTGCCTACAAACACCAGAAACTAGTTGCGACTCCTGGACAGAGATCAAGTTGGTTAATAAGTCGAGAGGGCTTGGAGCGCCCGGAGCCCAATGTGTGGTAGTATCGAGTCATTGGACAACATACATAGAACTCAGTGCTTAAGGACGGTTCCAGTGAGACAACCCACCATGTACTCCTACATGGCCTCTCACCGCTACCTTTACCAAATCGTGTTCACACACTTCACTCTCAGCATCAGAACATATCGTAACACTCCAATTCAATCCCAATGAATCAGACCTGACACAACTCTAAGCAATAGCATGCATAGCATGGTAGGAACACAACTAGCTCAATCAACTCCTACACATGCTAGTGGGTTTCAACTATTTACTGTGGCAATGACAGGTCATGCAGAGGAATGGGTTCAACTACCGCAGCACAAAGTAGCAGATGAATCGTTGTTGTCCTAATGCAATAACTGAGAGCAGGAGCGAGAGAGTAGGATTGTATCGGAATGAACAAGGGGGTTTGCTTGCCTGGTAGATCAATAAGGGAGGCACTGCTTCATAGACAGGTACTCTGGAACAGACTCCGGAGCAGGACCTATCGAGAAGGAACAGTGTCGGCAATCAATACACAAACATATGCAACAATATGATGCATGAACATGGCATGAAGATGTGATGTTGTTTGAGCTAATGCAACTAGTATTCATTTGGTTTGAAGTCCATTTGAACCAAAAGCTCAAATGCATCTCCAAAGTAAGCTCTTATAAATGCCATAATGTGTTTTCTCATATACAGCATGTATAAGTTGGTTTGTCATGCATGTAACTAGTACAGATGGAAAGATTACATTTTTCTGATAATTTTTCATATATAAATTATTTCAATCTGAGCTACGGTTGAATTTCTATGAATTTTTGAAGTTTAAAACATTTTCTGGAATTTCCTGAATTAATTTAAATCCAGAAATCATTATTGCGTCAGCATTGAGTAAGCATGACGTCAGCAGGTCAACTGCGGCTGGCTAGGGTCAAACCTGACGTGTGGGGTCCACACGTCAGTGACACGGGTTAGACAGGGGGGTTAGTTTAGTTTAATTAAGGATTAGGGGCACTAGGGCCCACATGTCAGTGTCAGGGGGTTAGATTAGGTGGTGATTAGCTTAAGCTAATCACCTGATGGCGGGGTCCACCTGTCATGGACCCAGGGGAGGTCAACCCCCTGGTAACTGAGGCTAACTCGCCGGCGGCTCGACGCCGGCGATGATAGGTGCGGCGGAGGGGCTCGGGTTTGAGCTACGGACGACGGTTTCGCGCGAGGTTTGCGGCTATGGGTTGCTGGCGCTTGCGCGCATCCATTGGTAGCATCGGGAGGGTGAGACGTGGCCTGAGTCGAGCACAGTGTCGACTTCGGCGGCGGCCGGAGTTTGGCATAGCGCGGCCGTGGGGCTGCAGCTCGCGTTCGAGCGAACGGAGAGCACAGGCGGTAGCTACGAGGCAGCAGGAGCACGTCGGAGCTACTACGCGAGGCGGAGGTGCTCGGGGGCACGGAGCTCGCTGGCCATGGCGGACGGCGGCTTCAGGCGCTCGCGGGGCAGCGGCTATAGGGCACGCGCGCGAGAGAGAGAGGTGAGGGGAAAGGAAGAGGGGCTCACGGCGGACTCGCAGAGCAGGCCAGTGTGCTCGGGGATGTCCTACATGCGGCGAATCGACGGCGGCGGTGGTCGGAGCCCGAGGTGGAAGACGACGGCGATGGCGGCTCCACAGGGCGTCCGGCGTCTTGTGGCTTGACGGAGGAGACGAGGAAGTCGTGGCGGAGCTTCTGCGCGTGTCGGAGAGGCGAGGGGGAGGCGGTGGCTACGGCTATGGTGGACGGCGGCGATGAGCTCCGCTCGGCTGCGCGTGAGAGAGAGAGCAGAGGAGGGGGGAAGGAACGAGAGAGAGTGAGAGGGTACGGGGGGCGTGGCGACGTCCGGGGCGTTCCAGGGCGACGAGGAGGGCGCCAGGCAGGCAGAGAGGGAGGTGGCGTGGCGCGGCGGAGCGCGCGCGCGTCGGGCACACTCCCACCCCCCTGTCGAGGACGAAGACGACAGAGGAGGGGCCAGTGGGCTGGGCCGGCGCTGGCTGCTGCTGGGCTGCACAGGGAGGAGGCCCAGGTAAGGTTTTTCCTGTTTTGTTTTTCTTTTTCTATTTTTCTGACATTTGTTTTGATTTAATTTAAATACTAAATCATTTTATTACCTTATGCCAATTTTTATGGAAGCTAGTTATATTATTCCAGAGCTCCTTTATAAATGGCATAATTTTTGGACAATATTATATATATATAACAATATATATCCAAAGCAAATAATTACTGCATTAATTCCAAATGCCCAAAATTAATACTTATGAGATCCTAAAAATATTGGTTTGATTTTTATCTCTGTCCAATATTTTCAGAGAGCAACATGAGCATTTTCTTGGACCTTTTTGGAGCAATTTTTATTTGGGTCATTTCCAAAAAATGATTCTGAGGGTTTCACAAGTCCTCATTTCAAAATTAAATGGAATTTAAAAATGATGCACAACTGACTAGCTAGCCTTGAGCATACCAGAACTAGGGATGTGACAACTCGCCCCCACTTAAAAGAATCTCGTCCCGAGATTCAGGGGTCGACGGAAAGAAAGCGGGGTACTCCAGTCGAAGACGATCTTCTCGCTCCCAAGTAGCTTCTCTCTCAGAATGATGGGACCACTGAACCTTGAGAAACTTGATGTTATGACATCGAGTGACACGCTCTGCTTGATCAAGAATGCGAACCGGGTACTCTCGGTATGTGAGGTTATCTTGGAGATCAAGCGTTTCGTGGTCCACTTCGCGGATGGAATCCGAGAAGCATCGCCTGAGTTGAGAGACGTGGAAGACATCATGAACTCGAGAAAGATGTGGGGGTAGTTCCAACTGGTAGGCAACCTCTCCTCGTTTAGCGAGAATGCGAAAGGGACCAATGTAACGAGGAGCCAACTTGCCCTTGATACCGAAGCGATGGGTACCCTTCAAAGGAGTAACCCGAAGGTAAGCTTTGTCGCCAATTTCATAAGTCATATCCTTATGATGATGATCGTACTAGCTCTTTTGACGAGACTGGGCTGTTTTCAAATTCTCACGAATGATGCGAACTTGCTCTTCTGCCTCCTGGATCATGTCCGGTCCAAAAATTGTCTTTCACCGGTTTCTGACCAGTTTAAAGGTGTTCGACATCTTCGTCCATAGAG
This sequence comes from Triticum dicoccoides, assembly GCF_002162155.2. Lineage (NCBI taxonomy): Eukaryota > Viridiplantae > Streptophyta > Magnoliopsida > Poales > Poaceae > Triticum > Triticum dicoccoides. The sequence continues at coordinate 29,764,576 of NC_041386.1, read as the reverse complement.
AACCTCAAAAGGAGCTTTCTTGAGGCTGGATTGATAGCTATTGTTATAAGCAAGCTCGGCAAAAGGAAGACATTTCTCCCAATCCATACCGAATGAGATAACGCAAGCTCTAAGCATGTCTTCGAGAATTTGGTTGACCCGTTCCACCTGACCACTCGACTGAGGGTGGAAAGCGGTACTGAAGGAAAGATGGGTTCCCATGGCAGTTTGGAAACTCTCCCAGAAATGAGAAGTGAAAAGACTGCCACGGTCTGAATTGATCTCTAGTGGAACACCATGAAGTGACACTATTCGAGAAATGTATAAGTCGGCAAGCTGACTAGCAGTGATACTCTCTCGAACAGGAAGGAAGTGAGCCACTTTGGAAAGACGATCAACGACTACGAAGATAGCGTTATTCCCTCTCTTGGTCCTGGGAAAGCCGGTGATGAAGTCCATACCAACTTTATCCCATTTCCATTCAAGAATAGCTAAAGGCTGAAGGGTGCCAGCAGGTCTCTGATGCTCTGCCTTAACGCAACGACAAACGTCACAGTTAGCAATGAACTGAGCAATCTCTCTCTTCATCCTAGTCCACCAGAACCTCTGGCGTAGGTCCTGATACATCTTAGTACTACCGGGATGAATCGTGAGAGGAGATTCATGCGCCTCCTTAAGAATCAATTGTCGCAGATGTTGATTCTTGGGAACCACCAAGCGATTCTCAAAGAAAACAACACCACGATCATCCATAGAGAAACATCCACCAACTCCCTTCTTAATGTTTCTCTTGATCCGAGAAATTCCTGTGTCTTGCTTTTGAGCAGTGACAATCCGATCTTCAAGATCAGGTTTCGCCACCAAGGTAGAAAGGAATCCGTGAGGAGCAATGTGAAGATTAAGCTTACAGAATTCCTCATGGAGAAGTGGTTGGCCTTGCTGCAACATGAGATTGTTGCAATAGGATTTACGGCTTAGAGCATCAGCCATGACATTGGCTTTGCCTGGGGTGTAGGTAATCCCTAGATCATAATCTGTGATCAACTCCAACCAACGTCTTTGCCTAAGGTTCAGATCCGGTTGGGTGAAGATATACTTGAGACTCTGGTGATCGGTGTAGATCTCGCAACGTTTACCAAGAAGGTAATGTCGCCAGGTCTTGAGTGCATAGACTACGGCTGCAAGCTCTAGATCATGTGTAGGATAATTCTCCTCATGTGGATGCAACTATCGAGATGCATAGGCAATCACATGACGATCCTGCATAAGAATGCAACCTAGTCCCTGTCGTGAGGCGTCGCAGTAGATAATAAAGTCTTTAGTGAAATCCGGTGGCACAAGTATGGGAGCAGAAGTCAGGCGCCTTTTCAGTTCCTGAAAACTGTATTCACACTGTGGGGACCACTCAAACTTTTTATCTTTCTTGAGAAGTTCCGTGAGGGGTTTGGCTACTTTGGAGAAGTTTTCAACAAAGCGGCGACAATAGCTGGCTAGACCAAGGAAACTCCTAACTTGTTTAACGGTCTCAGGTGGAGTCCAATCAAGAACGGCCTTAACTCTCTCGGGATTGACAGCAATGCCCTTACCAGAGATCACGTGGCCTAGATAGGTCACTTCTGGCAACCAAAATTCGCACTTGGAGAACTTGGCGTAAAGACGGTGCTCTCTGAGTTTTTCTAACACAAGTCTAAGATGTTCGGCATGCTCTTCCTCGTTCTTCGAGTAAATAAGAATATCATCGAGGTAAACCACGACGAACTTATCTAAGTACTCCATGAAGATCGAGTTCATCAAGCGGGAGAAAGTAGCTGGAGCATTGGTTAGGCCAAAGGACATGACGGTGTACTCGTACTGGCCATAACGAGTGACAAAGGCCGTCTTGGGGATGTCCCCGTTTCTGATTTTGATTTGGTGGTAACCTAACCTCAAATCCATCTTGGAAAAGACTGAGGATCCAGCAAGCTGATCATACAGATCGTTGATCCTGGGGAGCGGATATTTGTTCTTTATCGTGACCAAATTAACGGGACGATAATCTACAACCATCCGGTCCGTACCATCCTTCTTCTTGACGAAGAGGACGGGGCAAGCCCAAGGAGAAGAACTGGGACGGATGAAACCCTTTTGCAAGGACTCATCAAGTTGTTTCTTAAGCTCGGCTAGTTCTAAGGGTGCCATCTTGTAGGGTCTCCTAGAGATTGGAGCAGTTCCTGGGATAAGATCTATGACGAACTCTACATCTCTGTCAGGCGGAACACCTGGCAGTTCCTCTGGAAAGACATCCGGAAAGTCACGGACTACCGGAATATCTTCAAGGTCTGGAAGAGGGCTGGCATTAAGAGAATAGAGCTGACGCTTAGCAACTCTAGTGAAGACATTGACTATCTTGCCAGATGGATGTGTAAGCTGAACAGATCTGGTGAAACAATCAATCTTGGCATGATGAGCTGTCATCCAGTCCATACCCAAGATAATGTTAATATCCGAAGACTTGAGAGATATCAAGGAAGCAAGGAATACAAGTCTGTCAACATGGACTTCACTGCCATAACTTATCCTAGAAGCTTGCCATTTGGATCCAGGAGTTTGAATAAGTAGCGGAGAGGGCATATCACAAAATGACATGTCGTGCAAGCGGGCATAGCTTTCAGAAATGAAGGAATGAGACGCTCCAGTATCGAACAGAACCGATGCTGGATGACAGTTAACAAGGAATGTACCAAGAACGACATCTGGATCATCATGAGCGCCTTTAGCTGAGACGTGATGCACACGTCCATGTTTAATGGGAGCTGACTTGGCACTGATCATCTTGCGTGATGGCTTACCACGGCCAACAACCTTCTCGGGCTGAGGTGGAGCAACTCTGATCTGAGTGCAAATACGGGCAATGTGGCCTGGCTCTCCGCACTTGTAACAAATCTTGGAGGTAGGATGTGGACCCGCATTGGCAGGCGGTCCACCAATAGACCTAGGTGGAGCATACTGCTGAACTGGATGAGGTGCCACATAAGATGGCCTCGGTACATATCCGGAAGGAAGAGCGGAGTTTGGAACCCAAATCCGGCGCTTCTGAGAGCTAGAACCGGAGGAAGATCCCAAATCACGGGTGTGCTTACGAGACTCCTCGTAAGTGAGCTGAGCTGTCTCTGCATTAATGGCTTTGTTCACAAGAGCTTGGAATGTATCACAATGATGCAGGTGGAGATCACGACGCAACTTGGGATTGAGACCCTTCCGGAACCTAGCCTGCTTCTTGGCGTCCGTGGACACCTCTTCTGTGGCATAATGGGCGAGGTTCTCAAACTCTCTACTGTAAGCATCAACAGCCAACTTACCCTGGGTGAAACTACATAACTCTTCTCTCTTGAGATCGATGAGGGCTTCAGGAATGTGATGCTCGCGAAAAGCCTCAACGAAATCCCTCCAGGTGGGAGTCTGGTCAGCTGGAAGCATAGCCTCATAGTTCTGCCACCAAAGACTAGCAGGACCTTCCAGGTGGTATGTGGCATAAGTGACCTTGTCATCTTCAGCTACGCTCGCGGAACGCAGCTTATGAGTGATGCTACGGAGCCAGTCATCTGCATCGAGTGGCTCGATGGAATGATGAAAGGTAGGTGGGTGCAAGCGAATGAAGTCATGAATGGTCGCAGACTTATTGGACTGATGTGCGGTGTTCTCCTCGATACGTGCCAACAAACGGTTAGACTCACGCTTGTTCCTCTCCATTTCTAACATGAACTCTGTCAACGAAGGCGGGTCGGGAGGATCCTCGTCCCTACCATCTCCGTGGTTCTGGCCACGAACAATAGAACTTGATGACATCCTGGTAAAACGAAACCAGGGACGGAATCAGCATCAACTATAGACTGTAGAATGTAGGACAAGGAATTAGTATCTCTCGAACTCCTAGGGAAATTCCGGCAGCATAACGGCAGTAAAATGCTCAGAATGAGACATCCTACTAAAAATGGGGTGGTAACATACTCATCAGCATTACTCAAGGTTCTGAGATCATACTAAACAGACTACACCGGAATACTCGAAACTGGGGTATGACTCTGATCAACCAATCCTATGGGACTACGGAGTAGTAACACATGATCCTGATAGACGAAGGAGAAAGCCTAGTTCCTTAACCCCGTAGGAAAGATAGGACGACTCAGATCAGAAGGCCATGAGGTAAAGGAGTAAAAGGAGCCTTACGTTCCTTCCCACAATCAATTCCCTTATATAACTAAAGAATTTCTAGACTCAACTTCGACCAGTTTGGCTTGGTAATCCTCCGGGCAGTCAGGCTCTGATACCAAGGCTGTCAGGACCCCGACTCAATGCCACATCGATCTAGCATGTAACACCTCATATCACTTTGCGGCTTCACGCACGGTATCCCCACAGTGTCGCCTTACCTTTGCCCGGGACCGTTTGCGTCTTTTGGCACACGTATATGACAGTGTCGCTAGCATCCATATGATAAGGAGCCCGGGCTGACATGGCTAGTCGTAAACCCAAAGTGGCACTAACTTACAGGGACAGGCATCCATGACCCAGCATCGAACGTGTCGGTCATCAGCGAGTGAATCCAGGCTGTAGCACTGGGCTAACAGGACTCCGGTGAACCGGGCTGTAGCGGGCTAACAGGACTCCGGTATTCATCGCGTGACATTTCCCCGAAGGGACAGACACAGGAATGAAGAAGGACACATGCCGGCCAACCTAAGTGTTCCGGAGCAGTAGCAAGCTACCAGGGCTCAGAGGAAACACTAGGAGACATTTCCCGGTAAGAGTGACTACTAAGGATAAACAACTACATAGTCAGATCCCACACATAGCAATACACATTACACGTACGCATAACATGCAAGTATGTGCTGTACAACATGGCATCACAGCATAACTCAACAACTCATATAGATAAGGCTCAAAGAGCCATCATAGCATTTATTACAAACAGGGGTCACATGACCCAACATTCAGAGCAATCAAGCAACAAACGAAAGCATTACATGTCTAAGTACAGACATCTATAAATGAAAAAGGCTAAAAGCCTGACTATCTACAACGTTCGATCAAGATCGTAGCTAAGGTACAAGCTACTTGTCGAAGTCCATGAGAACACTAGTAAGACCGAAGTCTCCGCTGCAAAAAACATAAATAAAGCAACATGAGTACAAAGGTACTCAGCAAGACTTACATCAGATCCTATCATACATGCACTTGTATCAAGAGAGTAATGTGGAGTTTAGTTGCAGCAAGCCAGCTTTGACTTTGTGGCTAACCTGTTCTATGACTACCAGAAACTCTTGAGGTGAGACAACGTACACGAGTCCACTAATCACCACACAATACACTACTATGGATTCATCCCCCTCTCCCTACGAGAAGGCCATCCATAGCACTCACACTTGTCTTGAGCTTTTTAGAGTATACCCTTCAAGTTGTCTATGTACCATGTAAGCATCCAAGAAGTCCATAACCGCGGACCCGGCTATTCGAATAGATCATGTTAACCCTGCAGGGGTGTACTTCTTCACACACGCTCTCGCCACTTACCGCCATGTACACGTCATGTATCTCGGCAACCTTCAAGCAGAAGCCTGGCAAGGGTGTCGGCCACGACCTGACTAACCACACAAGACTCTAGTCCAGGTTTATTGCCTATTCGGGTTCCACCCGCAAGGAGATCCGGCCGGGGTTTCACTCACGGCCCCAAACGATGCGTGCAGGGTTCCCAAGCCCACCTCACCGGATGGATCTACGCTTGGTACACCGTGCCACTTGTGCCTAGTCTGTCCCAAGCCCACCTGGCCGGGTGCCACTTGGTAGACTACTAACACTGCCTACAAACACCAGAAACTAATTGCGACTCCTGGACAGAGATCAAGTTGGTTAATAAGTCGAGAGGGCTTGGAGCGCCCGGAGCCCAATGTGTGGTAGTATCGAGTCATTGGACAACATACATAGAACTCAGTGCTTAAGGACGGTTCCAGTGAGACAACCCACCATGTACTCCTACATGGCCTCTCACCGCTACCTTTACCAAATCGTGTTCACACACTTCACTCTCAGCATCAGAACATATCGTAACACTCCAATTCATTCCCAATGAATCAGACCTGACACAACTCTAAGCAATAGCAGGCATAGCATGGTAGGAACACAACATGGCTCAATCAACTCCTACACATGCTAGTGGGTTTCAACTATTTACTGTGGCAATGACAGGTCATGCAGAGGAATGGGTTCAACTACCGCAGCACAAAGTAGCAGATGAATCGTTGTTGTCCTAATGCAATAACTGAGAGCAGGAGCGAGAGAGTAGGATTGTATCGGAATGAACAAGGGGGTTTGCTTGCCTGGTAGATCAACAAGGGAGGCACTGCTTCATAGACAGGTACTCTAGAACAGACTCCGGAGCAGGACCTATCGAGAAGGAACAGTGTCGGCAATCAATACACAAACATATGCAACAATATGATGCATGAACATGGCATGAAGATGTGATGTTGTTTGAGCTAATGCAACTAGTATTCATTTGGTTTGAAGTCCATTTGAACCAAAAGCTCAAATGCATCTCCAAAGTAAGCTCTTATAAATGCCATAATGTGTTTTCTCATATACAGCATGTATAAGTTGGTTTGTCATGCATGAAACTAGTACAGATGGAAAGATTACATTTTTCTGATAATTTTTCATATATAAATTATTTCAATCTGAGCTACGGTTGAATTTCTATGAATTTTTGAAGTTTAAAACATTTTCTAGAATTTCCTGAATTAATTTAAATCCAGAAATCATTATTGCGTCATCATTGAGTAAGCATGACGTCAGCAGGTCAACTGCGGCTGGCTAGGGTCAAACCTGACGTGTGGGGTCCACACGTCAGTGACACGGGTTAGACAGGGGGGTTAGTTTAGTTTAATTAAGGATTAGGGGCACTAGGGCCCACATGTCAGTGTCAGGGGGTTAGATTAGGTGGTGATTAGCGGGGTCCACCTGTCATGGACCCAGGGGAGGTCAACCCCCTGGTCAACTGAGGCTAACTCGCCGTCGGCTCGACGCCGACGACGATAGGTGCGGCGGAGGGGCTCGGGTTTGAGCTACGGGCGACGGTTTCGCGTGAGGTTTGCGGCTATGGGTTGCTGGCGCTTGCGCGCATCCATTGGTAGCATCGGGAGGGTGAGACGTGGCCTGAGTCGAGCGCAGCGTCGACTTCGGCGGCGGCCGGAGTTCGGGATAGCGCGGGCGTGGGGCTGCAGCTCGCGTTCGAGCGAACGGAGAGCACATGCGGTAGCTACGAGGCAGCAGGAGCACATCGGAGCTACTACGCGAGGCGGAGGTGCTCGGGGGCACGGAGCTCGCTGGCCATGGCGGACGGCGGCTTCAGGCGCTCGCGGGGCAGCGGCTACAGGGCACGCGCGAGAGAGAGAGGTGAGGGGAAAGGAAGAGGGGCTCACGGCGAACTCGCAGAGCAGGCCAGTGTGCTCGGGGATGTCCTGCATGCGGCGAATCGACGGCGGCGGTGGTCGGAGCCCGAGGTGGAAGACGACAGCGATGGCGGCTCCACAGGGCGTCCGGCATCTTGTGGCTTGACGGAGGAGACGAGGAAGTCGTGGCGGAGCTTCTGCGCATGTCGGAGAGGCGAGGGGGAGGCGGTGGCTACGGCTACGGTGGACGGCGGCGATGAGCTCCGCTCGGCTGCGCGCGAGAGAGAGAGCAGAGGAGGGGGGAAGGAACGAGAGAGAGTGAGAGGGTACGGGGGGCGTGGCGACGTCCGGGGCGTTCCAGGGCGACGAGGAGGGCGCCAGGCAGGCAGAGAGGGAGGTGGCGTGGCGCGGCGGAGCGCGCGCGCGTCGGGCACGCTCCCATCCCCCTGTCGAGGACGAAGACGACAGAGGAGGGGCCAGTGGGCTGGGCCGGCGCTGGCTGCTGCTGGGCTGCACAGGGAGGAGGCCCAGGTAAGGTTTTTCCTGTTTTGTTTTTCTTTTTCGATTTTTCTGACATTTGTTTTGATTTAATTTAAATACTAAATCATTTTATTACCTTATGCCAATTTTTATGGAAGCTAGTTATATTATTCCAGAGCTCCTTTATAAATGGCATAATTTTTGGACAATATTATATAATATATAACAATATATATCCAAAGCAAATAATTACTGCATTAATTCCAAATGCCCAAAATTAATACTTATGAGATCCTAAAAATATTGGTTTGATTTTTATCTCTGTCCAATATTTTCAGAGAGCAACATGAGCATTTTCTTGGACCTTTTTGGAGCAATTTTTATTTGGGTCATTTCCAAAAAATGATTCTGAGGGTTTCACAAGTCCTCATTTCAAAATTAAATGGAATTTAAAAATGATGCACAACTGACTAGCTAGCCTCGAGCATACCAGAACTAGGGATGTGACAACTCGCCCCCACTTAAAAGAATCTCGTCCCGAGATTCAGGGGTCGACGGAAAGAAAGCGGGGTACTCCAGTCGAAGACGATCTTCTCTCTCCCAAGTAGCTTCTCTCTCGGAATGATGGGACCACTGAACCTTGAGAAACTTGATGTTATGACGTCGAGTGACACGCTCTGCTTGATCAAGAATGCGAACCGGGTACTCTCGGTATGTGAGGTTATCTTGGAGATCAAGCGTTTCGTGGTCCACTTCGCGGATGGAATCCGAGAAGCATCGCCTGAGTTGAGAGACGTGGAAGACATCATGAACTCGAGAAAGATGTGGGGGTAGTTCCAACTGGTAGGCAACCTCTCCTCGTTTAGCGAGAATGCGAAAGGGACCAATGTAACGAGGAGCCAACTTGCCCTTGATACCGAAGCGATGGGTACCCTTCAAAGGAGTAACCCGAAGGTAAGCTTTGTCGCCAATTTCATAAGTCATATCCTTATGATGACGATCGTACTGGCTCTTTTGACGAGACTGGGCTGTTTTCAAATTCTCACGAATGATGCGAACTTGCTCTTCTGCCTCCTGGATCATGTCCGGTCCAAAAATTGTCTTTCACCGGTTTCTGACCAGTTTAAAGGTGTTCGACATCTTCGTCCATAGAGAACCTCAAAAGGAGCTTTCTTGAGGCTGGATTGATAGCTATTGTTATAAGCAAGCTCGGCAAAAGGAAGACATTTCTCCCAATCCATACCGAATGAGATAACGCAAGCTCTAAGCATGTCTTCGAGAATTTGGTTGACCCGTTCCACCTGACCACTCGACTGAGGGTGGAAAGCGGTACTGAAGGAAAGATGGGTTCCCATGGCAGTTTGGAAACTCTCCCAGAAATGAGAAGTGAAAAGACTGCCACGGTCTGAATTGATCTCTAGTGGAACACCATGAAGTGACACTATTCGAGAAATGTATAAGTCGGCAAGCTGACTAGCAGTGATACTCTCTCGAACAGGAAGGAAGTGAGCCACTTTGGAAAGACGATCAACGACTACGAAGATAGCGTTATTCCCTCTCTTGGTCCTGGGAAAGCCGGTGATGAAGTCCATACCAACTTTATCCCATTTCCAGTCAGGAATAGCTAAAGGCTGAAGGGTGCCAGCAGGTCTCTGATGCTCTGCCTTAACGCGACGACAAACGTCACAGTTAGCAATGAACTGAGCAATCTCTCTCTTCATCCTAGTCCACCAGAACCTCTGGCGTAGGTCCCGATACATGTTAGTACTACCGGGATGAATCGTGAGAGGAGATTCATGCGCCTCCTTAAGAATCAATTGTCGCAGATGTTGATTCTTGGGAACCACCAAGCGATTCTCAAAGAAAACAACACCACGATCATCCATAGAGAAACATCCACCAACTCCCTTCTTAATGTTTCTCTTGATCCGAGAAATTCCTGTGTCTTGCTTTTGAGCAGTGACAATCCGATCTTCAAGATCAGGTTTCGCCACCAAGGTAGAAAGGAATCCGTGAGGAGCAATGTGAAGATTAAGCTTACAGAATTCCTCATGGAGAAGTGGTTGGCCTTGCTGCAACATGAGATTGTTGCAATAGGATTTACGGCTTAGAGCATCAGCCATGACATTGGCTTTGCCTGGGGTGTAGGTAATCCCTAGATCATAATCTGTGATTAACTCCAACCAACGTCTTTGCCTAAGGTTCAGATCCGGTTGGGTGAAGATATACTTGAGACTCTGGTGATCGGTGTAGATCTCGCAATGTTTACCAAGAAGGTAATGTCGCCAGGTCTTGAGTGCATAGACTACGGCTGCAAGCTCTAGATCATGTGTAGGATAATTCTCCTCATGTGGATGCAACTGTCGAGATGCATAGGCAATCACATGACGATCCTGCATAAGAATGCAACCTAGTCCCTGTCGTGAGGCGTCGCAGTAGATAATAAAGTCTTTAGTGAAATCCGGTGGCACAAGTATGGGAGCAGAAGTCAGGCGCCTTTTCAGTTCCTGAAAACTGTATTCACACTGTGGGGACCACTCAAACTTTTTATCTTTCTTGAGAAGTTCCGTGAGGGGTTTGGCTACTTTGGAGAAGTTTTCAACAAAGCGGCGACAATAGCTGGCTAGACCAAGGAAACTCCTAACTTGTTTAACGGTCTCAGGTGGAGTCCAATCAAGAACGGCCTTAACTCTCTCGGGATTGACAGCAATGCCCTTACCAGAGATCACGTGGCCTAGATAGGTCACTTCTGGCAACCAAAATTCGCACTTGGAGAACTTGGCGTAAAGACGGTGCTCTCTGAGTTTTTCTAACACAAGTCTAAGATGTTCGGCATGCTCTTACTCGTTCTTCGAGTAAATAAGAATATCATCGAGGTAAACCACGACGAACTTATCTAAGTACTCCATGAAGATCGAGTTCATCAAGCGGGAGAAAGTAGCTGGAGCATTGGTTAGGCCAAAGGACATGACGGTGTACTCGTACTGGCCATAACGAGTGACAAAGGCCGTCTTGGGGATGTCCCTGTTTCTGATTTTGATTTGGTGGTAACCTAACCTCAAATCCATCTTGGAAAAGACTGAGGATCCAACAAGCTGATCATACAGATCGTTGATCCTGGGGAGCGGATATTTGTTCTTTATCGTGACCAAATTAACGGGACGATAATCTACAACCATCCGGTCCGTACCATCCTTCTTCTTGACGAAGAGGACGGGGCAAGCCCAAGGAGAAGAACTGGGACGGATGAAACCCTTTTGCAAGGACTCATCAAGTTGTTTCTTAAGCTCGGCTAGTTCTAAGGGTGCCATCTTGTAGGGTCTCCTAGAGATTGGAGCAGTTCCTGGGATAAGATCTATGACGAACTCTACATCTCTGTCAGGCGGAACACCTGGCAGTTCCTCTGGAAAGACATCCGGAAAGTCACGGACTACCGGAATATCTTCAAGGTCTGGAAGAGGGCTGGCATTAAGAGAATAGAGCTGACGCTTAGCAACTCTAGTGAAGACATTGACTATCTTGCCAGATGGATGTGTAAGCTGAACAGATCTGGTGAAACAATCAATATTGGCATGATGAGCTGTCATCCAGTCCATACCCAAGATAATGTTAATATCCGAAGACTTGAGAGATATCAAGGAAGCAAGGAATACAAGTCTGTCAACATGGACTTCACTGCCATAACTTATCCTAGAAGCTTGCCATTTGGATCCAGGAGTTTGAATAAGTAGCGGAGAGGGCATATCACAAAATGACATGTCGTGCAAGCGGGCATAGCTTTCAGAAATGAAGGAATGAGACGCTCCAGTATCGAACAGAACCGATGCTGGATGACAGTTAACAAGGAATGTACCAAGAACGACATCTGGATCATCATGAGCGTCTTTAGCTGAGACGTGATGCACACGTCCATGTTTAATGGGAGCTGACTTGGCACTGATTATCTTGCGTGATGGCTTACCACGGCCAACAGCCTTCTCGGGCTGAGGTGGAGCAACTCTGATCTGAGTGCAAATACGGGCAATGTGGCCTGGCTCTCCGCACTTGTAACAAATCTTGGAGGTAGGATGTGGACCCGCATTGGCAGGCGGTCCACTAATAGACCTGGGTGGAGCATACTGCTGAACTGGATGAGGTGCCACATAAGATGGCCTCGGTACATATCCGGAAGGAAGAGCGGAGTTTGGAACCCAAATCCGGCGCTTCTGAGAGCTAGAACCGGAGGAAGATCCCAAATCACGGGTGTGCTTACGAGACTCCTCGTAAGTGAGTTGAGCTGTCTCTGCATTAATGGCTTTGTTCACAAGAGCTTGGAATGTATCACAATGATGCAGGTGGAGATCACGACGCAACTTGGGATTGAGACCCTTCCGGAACCTAGCCTGCTTCTTGGCGTCCGTGGACACCTCTTCTGTGGCATAATGGGCGAGGTTCTCAAACTCTCTACTGTAAGCATCAACAGCCAACTTACCCTGGGTGAAACTACATAACTCTTCTCTCTTGCGATCGATGAGGGCTTCAGGAATGTGATGCTCGCGAAAAGCCTCAACGAAATCCCTCCAGGTGGGAGTCTGGTCAGCTGGAAGCATAGCCTCATAGTTCTGCCACCAAAGACTAGCAGGACCTTCCAGGTGGTATGTGGCATAAGTGACCTTGTCATCTTCAGCTACGCTCGCGGAACGCAGCTTATGAGTGATGCTACGGAGCCAGTCATCTGCATCGAGTGGCTCGATGGAATGATGAAAGGTAGGTGGGTGCAAGCGAATGAAGTCATGAATGGTCGCAGACTTATTGGACTGATGTGCGGTGTTCTCCTTGATACGTGCCAACAAACGGTTAGACTCACGCTTGTTCCTCTCCATTTCTAACATGAACTCTGTCAATGAAGGCGGGTCGAGAGGATCCTCGTCCCTACCATCTCCGTGGTTCTGGCCACGAACAATAGAACTTGATGACACCCTGGTAAAACGAAACTAGGGACGGAATCAGCATCAACTATAGACTGTAGAATGTAGGACAAGGAATTAGTATCTCTCGAACTCGTAGGGAAATTCCGGCAGCATAACGGCAGTAAAATGCTCAGAATGAGACATCCTACTAAAAATGGGGTGGTAACATACTCATCAGCATTACTCAAGGTTCTGAGATCATACTAAACAGACTACACCGGAATACTCGAAACTGGGGTATGACTCTGATCAACCAATCCTATGGGACTACGGAGTAGTAACATGTGATCCTTATAGACGAAGGAGAAAGCCTAGTTCCTTAACCCCGTAGGAAAGATAGGACGACTCAGATTAGAAGGCCATGAGGTAAAGGAGTAAAAGGAGCCTTACGTTCCTTCCCACAATCAATTCCCTTATATAACTAAAGAATTTCTAGACTCAACTTCGACCAGTTTGGCTTGGTAATCCTGCAGGCAGTCAGGCTCTGATACCAAGGCTGTCAGGACCCCGACTCAATGCCACATCGATCTAGCATGTAACACCTCATATCACTTTGCGGCTTCACGCACGGTATCCCCACGGTGTCGCCTTACCTTTGCCCGGGACCGTTTGCGTCTTTTGGCACACGTATATGACAGTGTCGCTAGCATCCATATGATAAGGAGCCCGGGCTGACATGGCTAGTCGTAAACCCAAAGTGGCACTAACTTACAGGGACAGGCATCCATGACCCAGCATCGAACGTGTCGGTCATCAGCGAGTGAATCCAGGCTGTAGCACTGGGCTAACAGGACTCCGGTGAACCGGGCTGTAGCGGGCTAACAGGACTCCGGTATTCATCGCGTGACATTTCCCCGAAGGGACAGACACAGGAACGAAGAAGGACACATGCCAGCCAGCCTAAGTGTTCCGGAGCAGTAGCAAGCTACCAGGGCTTAGAGGAAACACTAGGAGACATTTCCTGGTAAGAGAGACTACTAAGGATAAACAACTAGATAGTCAGATCCCACACATAGCAATACACATTACATGTACGCATAACATGCAAGTATGTGCTGTACAACATGGCATCACAGCATAACTCAACAACTCATATAGATAAGGCTCAAAGAGCCATCATAGCATTTATTACAAACAGGGGTCACATGACCCAACATTCACAGCAATCAAGCAACAAACGGAAGCATTACATGTCTGAGTACAGACATCTATAAATAAAAAGGCTAAAAGCCTGACTATCTACAACGTCCGATCAAGATCGTAGCTGAGGTACAAGCTACTTGTCGAAGTCCATGAGAACACTAGTAAGACCGAAGTCTCCACTGCAAAAAACATAAATAAAGCAACATGAGTACAAAGGTACTCAGCAAGACTTACATCAGATCCTATCATACATGCATTTGTATCAAGAGAGTAATGTGGAGTTTAGTTGCAGCAAGCCAGCTTTGACTCTGTGGCTAACCTGTTCTACGACTACCAGAAACTCTTGAGGTGAGACAACGTACACGAGTCCACTAATCACCACACAATACACTACTATGGATTCATCCCCGTCTCCCTACAAGAAGGCCATCCATAGCACTCACACTTGTCTTGAGCTTTTTAGAGTATACCCTTCAAGTTGTCTATGTACCATGTAAGCATCCGAGAAGTCCATAACCGTGGACCCGGCTATTCGAATAGATCATTAACCCTGCAGGGGTGTACTTCTTCACACACGCTCTCGCCACTTACCGCCATGTACACGTCATGTATCTCGGCAACCTTCAAGCGGAAGCCTGGCGAGGGTGTCGGCCACGACCTGACTAACCACACAAGACTCTAGTCCAGGTTTATCGCCTATTCGGGTTCCACCCGCAAGGAGATCCGGCCGGGGTTTCACTCACGACCCCAAACGATGCGTGCAGGGTTCCCAAGCCCACCTCGCCGGATGGATCTATGCTTGGTACACCGTGCCACTTGTGCCTAGTCTGTCCCAAGCCCACCTGGCCGGGTGCCACTTGGTAGACTACTAACACTGCCTACAAACACCAGAAACTAGTTGCGACTCCTGGACAGAGATCAAGTTGGTTAATAAGTCGAGAGGGCTTGGAGCGCCCAGAGCCCAATGTGTGGTAGTATCGAGTCATTGGACAACATACATAGAACTCAGTGCTTAAGGACGGTTCCAGTGAGACAACCCACCATGTACTCCTACATGGCCTCTCACCGCTACCTTTACCAAATCGTGTTCACACACTTCACTCTCAGCATCAGAACATATCGTAACACTCCAATTCATTCCCAATGAATCAGACCTGACACAACTCTAAGCAATAGCAGGCATAGCATGGTAGGAACACAACATGGCTCGATCAACTCCTACACATGCTAGTGGGTTTCAACTATTTACTGTGGCAATGACAGGTCATGCAGAGGAATGGGTTCAACTACCGCAGCACAAAGTAGCAGATGAATCGTTGTTGTCCTAATGCAATAACTGAGAGCAGGAGCGAGAGAGTAGGATTGTATCGGAATGAACAAGGGGGTTTGCTTGCCTGGTAGATCAACAAGGGAGGCACTGCTTCATAGACAGGTACTCTGGAACAGACTCCGGAGCAGGACCTATCGAGAAGGAACAGTGTCGGCAATTAATACACAAACATATGCAACAATATGATGCATGAACATGGCATGAAGATGTGATGTTGTTTGAGCTAATGCAACTAGTATTCATTTGGTTTGAAGTCCATTTGAACCAAAAGCTCAAATGCATCTCCAAAGTAAGCTCTTATAAATGACACAATGTGTTTTCTCATATACAGCATGTATAAGTTGGTTTGTCATGCATGAAACTAGTACAGATGGAAAGATTACATTTTTCTGATAATTTTTCATATATAAATTATTTCAATCTGAGCTACGGTTGAATTTCTATGAATTTTTGAAGTTTAAAACATTTTCTAGAATTTCCTGAATTAATTTAAATCCAGAAATCATGATTTGCGTCAGCATTGAGTAAGCATGACGTCAGCAGGTCAACTGCGGCTGGCTAGGGTCAAACCTGACGTGTGGGGTCCACACGTCAGTGACACGGGTTAGACAGGGGGGTTAGTTTAGTTTAATTAAGGATTAGGGGCACTAGGGCCCACATGTCAGTGTCAGGGGGTTAGATTAGGTGGTGATTAGCTTAAGCTAATCACCTGATGGCGGGGTCCACCTATCATGGACCCAGGGGAGGTCAACCGCCTGGTCAACTAAGCTACGGACGACGGTTTCGCGTGAGGTTTGCGGCTATGGGTTGCTGGCGCTTGCGCGCATCCATTGGTAGCATCGGGAGGGTGAGACGTGGCCTGAGTCGAGCGCAGCGTCGACTTCGGCGGTGGCCGGAGTTCGGGATAGCGCGGGCGTGGGGCTGCAGCTCGCGTTCGAGCGAACGGAGAGCACAGGCGGTAGCTACGAGGCAGCAGGAGCACGTCGGAGCTACTACACGAGGCGGAGGTGCTCGGGGGCACGGAGCTCGCCGGCCATGGCGGACGGCGGCTTCAGGCGCTCGCGGGGCAGCGGCTACAGGGCACACGAGAGAGAGAGAGGTGAGGGGAAAGGAAGAGGGGCTCACGGCGGACTCGCAGAGCAGGCCAGTGTGCTCGGGGACGTCCTGCGTGCGGCGAATCGACGGCGGCGGTGGTCGGAGCCCGAGGTGGAAGACGACGGCGATGGCGGCTCCACAGGGCGTCCGGCGTCTTGTGGCTTGACGGAGGAGATGAGGAAGTCATGGCGGAGCTTCTGCGCGTGTCGGAGAGGCGAGGGGGAGGCGGTGGCTACGGCTACGGTGGACGGCGGCGATGAGCTCCGCTCGGCTGCGCGCGAGAGAGAGAGCAGAGGAGGAGGGGAAGGAACGAGAGAGAGTGAGAGGGTACGGGGGGCGTGGCGACGTCCGGGGCGTTCCAGGGCGACGAGGAGGGTGCCAGGCAGGCAGAGAGGGAGGTGGCGTGGCGCGGCGGAGCGCGCGCGCATCGGGCACGCTCCCATCCCCCTGTCGAGGACGAAGACGACAGAGGAGGGGCCAGTGGGCTAGGCCGGCGCTGGCTGCTGCTGGGCTGCACAGGGAGGAGGCCCAGGTAAGGTTTTTCCTGTTTTGTTTTTCTTTTTCTATTTTTCTGACATTTGTTTTGATTTAATTTAAATACTAAATCATTTTATTACCTTATGCCAATTTTTATGGAAGCTAGTTATATTATTCCAGAGCTCCTTTATAAATGGCATAATTTTTGGACAATATTATATATATAACAATATATATCCAAAGCAAATAATTACTGCATTAATTCCAAATGCCCAAAATTAATACTTATGAGATCCTAAAAATATTGGTTTGATTTTTATCTCTGTCCAATATTTTCAGAGAGCAACATGAGCATTTTCTTGGACCTTTTTGGAGCAACTTTTATTTGGTTCATTTCCAAAAAATGATTCTGAGGGTTTCACAAGTCCTCATTTCAAAATTAAATGGAATTTAAAAATGATGCACAACTGACTAGCTAGCCTCGAGCATACCAGAACTAGGGATGTGACAGTATCCACCATGTATATGTCATATGACGAGGTGGCTTTCCAGTGCCCTATAGGTGCTGGTTCATGTTCGTCTCCTACATCATCGTCCATATCGTCGATGACTTCGGAGTCGAAGTCGAGCATGTTGGTTAAATCATCGACAGTGGCTACGAAGTGGGTGGTGGGTGGGCCTCGAATTTCTTCGTCGTCCGCATCCCAATCCTGTTGGCCATAATCCGGCCAGGGCTCTCCTGACAAAGAGAGAGACCTTAGTGAATTCAGAATCTCGCCGAAGGGCGAGTGCTCAAAGATATCCGCGACGGTGAATTCCATGATCGGCGTCCAATCGGATTCGATTAGCAGGGGCGCGGATGGTTCGGAGTCCGGAAAAGTGTCCGGCACCTTGGAGTCACGGGCTACGCAGAGGGTTAGGCTGGTGTTCGGCTCGATCACCGTTGAGACTGCAGCCCCTGAGGCGGTGTCTAACCACCCGTCCTCGACTGGCGCAGTTGGCTCCGAGCTAAGGGTCGGAGCTGATGCGGGCGTAGCCTCTGGGGTACTGTTCGGCGGCAGAGCTAGGTCATACCCATAGTGACAGTGCGGTGCGCCCGACTGTGGCTCGAATCCGTCGAAGATCAAGTCTCCGCGGATGTCGGCCTTGTAGTTCAAACTTCCAAATCTGACCTGATGGCCAGGGGCGTAGCTTTCAATCTGCTCCAGCTGGCCAAGCGAATTAGCCCGCAGTGCAAAGCCCCCGAATACGAAGATCTGTCCGGGGAGAAAAGTCTCACCCTAGACCGCATCGCTATCGATGATAGTAGGAGCCATCAAGCCTAACAACGACGACACAGAGGAACTCTCAATGAAAGCACCAATGTCGGTGTCAAAACCGGCGAATCTCGGGTAGGGGGTCCCGAACTGTGCGTCTAGGCCGGATGGTAACAGGAGGTAGGGGACACGATGTTTTACCCAGGTTCGGGCCCTCTGGATGGAGGTACAACCCTACGTCCTGCTTGATTGATATTGATGATATGGGTAGTACAAGAGTAGATCTACCACGAGATCAGAGAGGCTAAACCCTAGAAGCTAGCCTATGGTATGATTGTATGTTATGGTTGTTGTCCTACGGGCTAAAACCCTTCGGTTTATATAGACACCGGAGAGGGTTAGGGTTACACAAGGTCGGTTACAAAGGAGGAGATATCCATATCCGTATTTCCTAGCTTGCCTTCCACGCCAAGTAGAGTCCCATCCGGACACGAGACGAAGTCTTCAATCTTGTATCTTCATAGTCTAACAGGCCGGCCAATGGAGATAGTCCGGCTGTCCGGAGACCCCCTAATCCAGGACTCCCTCAGGTGGGTTAGAGGCTTGACATGGCAATATGGGAGGCATGATAAGCAAGTGGTAGGTAGCGCGACATAGCAATAGAGCGAACAACTAGCAAACAAAGATAGAAGTGATTTTGAGGGTATGGTCATCTTGCCTGCAAAGTTCTCAGAGTTGTCGAAAGCTTGATCCTCGATAGAGTACTCAACAGGTTCCTCAGTCACGTACTCGTCTCCTGGCTCTACCCAAAGCAAGAACACAAGAAAAGGACCAACAATCAATCACGGTGCAATGCACAAGCAACATGATGCAATACATGGCATGATATGCGAGATGTGATATGCAATGCATATGCATGCTCCGGAAGGGAAAGAATGATCAAGGCATCAACTTGGCAAACCAAGTGGGCCTCTGGAAAGATGAGATGATTTCGGTTGAAATCGATATAAAGATCTCCGGAAACGGATGCACGGTTTGCAAATGGCAAGCAAAACAAGAATGACACAATTCTGTGATTAACAGCATGATGCCACTTAAAATGCAACTAGAGACTAAGCTAATGCACTCCAACATAGTAACAAAACATATGATAGTGATTTACAATAGATTCTTGACAAAACATGAACACTGAGATACGGCTAAAACACCTAGAATAGGTTCAAACAAGCATGGCAAAAGTGCAAAAGATATCAGCTTCACAGACTTAGTGAACATACTAACATGTCAAAACAACATCAGGAAGCAAAGTTTAGAGCAAGCAAACAACATGCTACAGGAACATATCATAGCAAACAAAGGCATGGCAAGATTCTACTAAATGGATAGATCAAAAGTCCCTTACTGATCATGAGCGAAAAATGCACAGAAGATATGATGGCACCCGTGTAAACATAGCAAGTTTTATTAAGAGTTTCAGACTTAGCAGAAAAACAGAGCATGACATAAACAGATTTATGAAGGCAACTTTGCGAGCTCATGCCACTCACCACAAAGCATTGCAAGACAATACAAGCATACTAATAGCAATATGACATGTTCATGAAGCTAACCATGGCAAGAGCTAGTTCATAGGATGCATGGATCACTAACAACAACCATGGAAATATTGATTAACATGTTAACATGCTGCCAGGAACATTTTATAGCAAAAGTAGACCAAGAACAAGACATGCTAGGGCACACCGTAATTGCAAACAGGGGCACGGATGGATAGAGCATAACCACATGTTCAAAACATCCTTACTGAATTTCTCAAAATAAGCATGTATATCACTGTAGCATCAAGTTTACATGGCATCAAAATAACGGCAGGAAAATGACAGCAAAATCCTGTCCCTGAAAACAGCAACATTGTGGTGCCTACTTTGCATGCTTTTGCTAGTCACCAAATTGATCAAAAAAATACAAGACAAGCACCTCTGTAAAGATGGCATGTTGTAGTTCAAAACACATGTAGAGCTCATGCTCATATGATGCACACATCAAATGCAACAAAAATGACAAGACCTCACGATTTGATAAGTACCAGCTCCTAACATTTTATAGCACTCTCGCATCAATGAAAATGGCATCATAACAAAGAGTAACATGCATGGAATTGCCTCTAACGTGAAGAGCTCATCGAGACAAACAATTCGACATACCATATGTATAATTCGGATCTACGTGCAAGGAGATACGACATGATGAACATGGCAGAATTTATTGCAGAAAATGTCTTAGATGAATTATACCCTCTCGGCTAGATCTAGGGTTCTAGTGGCACGCGGATCAAGGCGGCCAGATCTTCGCCGGAGCTGGTCACCGGGGTGGAGGGAGATGGCCGGAGGTTGACGAAGCTCGCCGGAGCGCGTGGAGGGCCGGCGACGGGGAGGCGTGGTCGCGATCGAGGCGGACCTCGGGCGGCGCGCGTGGGAGGGCGCCGGGTCGGGCGCCGGCGGCGTGCCGCGGCAGGCGTCGATGGGAGGCAGCTTGCGGAGGCGGCCGACGACGGCGCTAGGATGGAGAGGCGCAGGGAGGCGCAGGAGGAGGAGGTCGGGCGGTGCAGGTGCGCGGGCCGCGTGGGCCGGCCTCGGGCCTTGGCGGGCCGCGACGGCGAACGGTGGCGGAGGGCCAAATGTCGCCTTCTCACTGGAGCCGGCCGCGGCGACAGACGGTGGCGGAGGGCCACGTGTCGCCTTCTCACTGGAGCGGGGCGGCGGTGGAATTTGTTTGGCGGCGCGTGGATATGTTCGGTGGCGGCGGGGGAGGTTTGCTAGGGTTTCATCCGCGAAAAATCAGGGAGGGGCACATATTTATAGAGAGAAGGAGGTAGGAGTGTCCAAATGAGGTGTAGTTTTCGCCCACACGATCGTGATCCGACGACGGAGGACATGGAAGTGGTTTAGATGGGTTTTGGGCTGTTTTGAAGGGGTGTTGGGCAGCAACACACAAGAGGCTTTTACGGTCACCCGGTTAACTGTTGGAGCATCAAACTGACTCCAAATGGAACGAAATTTGACAGGCGGTCTACGGGTGGTGTACCAAGGCCGCTTGGAAAATCTCGGTCCATTCCGAGAACATTTAACACCCGCTCACGAAAGGAGACAAGAGGGGTGCGCCGGTGCATGTGGGAGTGTCGGATTGTAAAACGGACAACGTGGAAAATGCTCTGATGCCTGAGACGAACACGTATGCAAATGCAATGCACATGATGACATGATATGAAATGCATGACATGAACAAATGCAAAACAAAAGAAAAAACCCAACCATGAAGGGAATCTCTTAACTTAAAGCCAAAAATGGCAAGAGTCGGAGTTACAAATATGGCAAGTTACATCCGGGGTGTTACACCCTACGGGTTCGGGAATCATGCAGACATGACCGAGACATCTCTCTAGCCAATAAGCAATAGCGGGATCTGGATATCCATATTGGCTCCCACATGTTCCACTATGATCTATTCAGATGAACCATGATATTGGAGATTCAATCAATCATGTATACAATTCCCTTTGTCTATTGGTATGTTACTTGCCCGAGATTCGATCGTTGGTATCCCCATACCTCGTTCAATCTTGTTATTGGCAAGTCTCTTTACTCGTTCCGTAACGCATGATTCCGTGGCTAACTCCTTAGTCACATTGAGCTCATTATGATGATGCATTACCGAATGGGCCCAGAGATACCTCTCTGTCATACAGAGTGAAAAATCCCAGTCTCGATTCGTGCCAACCCAATAGACACTTTGGGAGATACTTGTAGTGAACCTTTATAGCCACCCAGTTACGTTGTGACGTTTGGTACACCCAAAGCATTCCTACGGTATCCGGGAGTTGCACAATCTCATGGTCTAAGGAAATGATACTTGACATTAGAAAAGCTTTAGCAAATGAACTACATGATCTTGTGCTACGCTTAAGATTGGGTCTTGTCCGTCACATCATTCTCCTAATGATGTGATCCCGTTATCATTGACATCCAATGTCCATGGTCAGAAAACCATGACCATCTATTGATCAACGAGCTAGTCAACTAGAGGCTTACTAGGGACATATTACGATCTATGTATTCACACATGTATTACGGTTTCCGGTTAATACAATTATAGCATGAACAAGGAAATATAATAATGACCATTTTATTATTGCCTCTAGGGCATATTTCCAACAGTCTCCCACTTGCACTAGAGTCAATAATTGTGTTCACATTGTTATGTGAATAACACTCATAGTTCACATCGCCATGTGACTAACACCCAAAGAGTTTACTAGAGTCAATAATCTAGTTCACATCGCCATGTCATTAACACCCAAGAGTTTACTAGAGTCAAAAATCTAGTTCACATCACCATGTGATGAGCACTCAATGAGTTCTAGGGTTTGATCATGTTATTCTTACGAGAGAAGTGTCAATCAATGGGTCTGCAACATTCAGATCCGTGTGTTCTTCGCAAATCTCGATTTCATATTGTAGATGTTGCTGCTATGCTCCACTTGGAGCTATTCCAAATGGTTGCTCCACTATACGTATCCGGTTGATACTCAGAGTCATCCAGATAGGTCTTAAAGCTTGCATCAACGTAACCCTTTACGCTGAACTCTTTATCACCTCCAGAACCAAGAAACATTTCCTTATTCCTCATAACAGTTTTGAATGTTGTCCAATGATCCACTCCTGGATCGCTCTTGTACCCCCTTTCCAAACACGTAGCAAGGCACATCGCGGTACACAGCATGACATATCATATAGAGCCTATGGCTAACGCATAGGGGACAACTTTCGTCCTTTCTCTTTCTTCTGCCGTGGTCGAGCTTCAAGTCTTAACTTCACACCTCACAACTCAGGCAAGAGCTCCTTCTTTGACTGATCCATCTTGAACTCCTTCAAGACCATGTCAAGGTATGTGCTCTGTGAAAGTATTATCAGGCGTCTTGATCTATCTCTATAAATCTTGATACCCAACATGTAAGCAGTTTTACACAGGTCTTCCTTTGAAAAACTCCATTCGAACAACCCTTCATGCTTTCTAGAAATTCTACATCATTTCTGATCAACAATATGTCATCCATATATACCTATCAGAAATGTTGTAGTGCTCCCACTCACTTTCTTGCAAATACAAGTTTCTTGCAAACTTTGTATAAACCCAAATGCTATGATCGCCTCATCAAAGCGTATGTTCCAACTCCGAGATGCTTGCTCCAATCCATAAAAGGATTGCTGGAGTTTGCATACCTTTTAGCATCCTTAGGATCGACAAAAACTTCTGGTTGTATCACATACAGCCTTTCCTCACGGAGACCGTCAAGGAAACTTTGTTTTGACATCCATCTGCCAGATTTCGTAAATGAAAAATGCAACAACTGCTAACACAATTTTAACAAACTTTAGCATCTCTATGATTGAGAAAAGTCTCATCACAGACAACTCCTTGAACTTGTCGGAAACTTCCTTGAGACAAGTCGAGCTTCATAAATGGTGACATTACCATCAATGTCTGTCTTCTTATTAAAGATCCATTTATTCTCATTGGCTTGCCGATCATCGGAAAAGTCCACCAAAGTCCATACTGTGTTCTCATACATGGATCCTACCTCGGATTTTATGGCTTCCAGCCATTTGTTGGAATCCGAGCCCACCATCGATTCTTCATAGCTCATAGGTTCATCGTTGTCCAACAACATGACCTTTAAGACAGGGTTACCACTCATAAGTTGTACACACCCTTGTCGACCTACAAGGTTCGATAGTAATTTGATCTGAAGCTTCATGATCATCATCATTAGCTTTCTCTTCAACTGACGTAGTTACCACAGAAACATCTTTCTGTGCTGCGCTACTCTCTGGTTGAAGTGAAGGTTCAACAACCTCATCAAGTTCTATCTTTCTCCCACTCAATTCTTTCGAGAGAAGCTCTTTCTCGAGAAAGGACCTGTTCTTAGCGACAAACAGTTTGCCCTCAGATCTGAGATAGAAGGTATACCCAATCGTCTTGTTTGGGTATTCTACAAAGATACAATTTTTTGTTTTGGTTCGAGTTTTCTGACCGAAGCCTATCGACATAAGCATCGTAGCCCCAAACCTTAAGAAACAACACCTTTGGTTTCTTGCCAAACCATAGTTCATACGGTGTCGTCTCCACAGACTTAGATGGTGCCCTATTTAAAGTGAATGTAATTGTCTTTAATTCATAACCCCCAAAAAATAGCGGTAGATTGGTAAGAGACATCATAGATCACACCATATCCAATAAGGTTCGATTACAATGTTCGGACACACCATCACGCTATGGTGTTCCAGACGGCGTCAACGTGAAACGATTCCAACTTGTCTTTAGTGATTGCCAAACTCATAACTCAGATACTTTCCCTTTGATCAGATTGAAGGAACTTGATCTTCTTGTTACGATGATTCTCAATTTCAGACTGAAATTGCTTGAACTTTTCAAACGTTTCAGACTTATGCTTCATTAAGTAAATATACCCATATCTATTCAATTCACCGGTGAAGGTGAGAAAATAACGATATCCACCGCGCGCGTCAACACTCATCAGACCGCACACATCAGCATCATTGATTTCCAACAAGTCACTTGCCCGTTCCATTTTTCGAAAGAACGGGGTTTTAGTCATCTTGCCAAAGAGGCATGGTTCGCATGTGTCAAGTGATTCAAAATCAAGTGACTTCAAAATTCCATTAGCATGGAGGTTCTTTCATGCGCTTTACACCAATATGACCTAAGCGGCAGTGCCACATGAAAGTGGTACTATCATTATCAACTCTACATCTTTTGGCATCAATGTTATGAACATGTGTATAACTACGACCGGGATTCAATAAACCATTCACATTGGGTGCATGACCATAGAAGGTATTATTCATGTAAACAGAATAACCATTATTCTCTGACTTAAATGAATAACTGTATTGCAATAAACATGATCTAATCATGTTGATGCTCAACGCAGACACCAATGCAAACAACATTTATCTAGGTTCAACACTAATCCCGAAGGTAGAGGGAGAGTGCGATGGTGATCACATCAACCTTGGAAACACTTCCAACACACATTGTCACCTCGCCCTTAGCTAGTCTTTGTTATTTCCGTAGCTTTTGTTTCGAGTTGCCAATATTAGCAACTGAACCGGTATCTAATACCCAGGAGCTCGTGGTTCTCCGGTAGGGCTTCGCCAAGCGCTACGGAGGAGAAGGAGGTGTAGGAGAAGGGAGGGGTTGCGCCAGGCAAGGGGGTGCAGCTGCCCTCTCTCCCTCACTATATATAGGGGGAAGGGGGGAGGAGGAGGCACCCTAGGGTTTCCCTAGGGTAGGGGCGGCGGCCACAGGGGAAACCCTAGATGGGTTTGGGCGCCCCCACCCCTAGGAAACTTGCCCCCCAAGCCGGGAGGGGTGGCTGCCCTAGGGGAGGCGTCCCCACCTCTCCAGGTTATGTGAGATGGGGTGGGAGGGGCGCTCAGCCCCTTACTGGGCTGATGTGCCTCCTCCCCTTGGCCCATAAGGCCCCCTAACGCTTGTCGGGGCCTCCAAAACCCCTTTCGGTCACGCTGGTCGTCACCTGGTACCCCCGGAACAATTCCGGACTCCAATACCCTTCGTCGAATATATCGATCTTCACCTCCGTACCTTTCCGGAACTCCTCGTCACGTCTGGGGTCTCATCCGGGACTCCGAACAACCTTCCATAACCATATACTATTTCCCATAACAACTCTAGCGTCACCGAACCTTAAGTGTGAAGACCCTACGGGTTCGGGAACCATGCAGACATGAACGAGAAATCTCTCCGGCCAATAACCAATAGCGGGATCTATATACCCATATTGGTTCCCACATGCTCCATGATGATCTCATCGGATGAACAACGATGTCGGGGATTAAATCAATCCTGTATACAATTCCCTTTGTCTATCGGTATGTTACTTGCCCGAGATTCGATCGTCGGTATCCCCATACCTCGTTCAATCTTGTTATTGGAAAGCCTCTTTACTCGTTCTGTAACGCATGATCCCGTGGCTAACTCCTTAGTCACATTGAGCTCATTATGATGATGCATTACCGAGTGGGCCCAGAGATACCTCTCCATTATACGGAGTGACAAATTCTAGTCTCGATTCGTGCCAACCCAACAAACACTTTCGGAGATACCTGTAGAGCACATTTGTAGCCACCCAGTTACGTTGTGACGTTTGGTACACTCAAAGCATTCCTATGGTATCTGGGAGTTGCACAATCTCATGGTCTAAGGAAATGATACTTGACATTAGAAAAGCTTTAGCAAACGAACTACACGATCTTGTGCTACGCTTAAGATTGGGTCTTGTCCATCACATCATTCTCCTAATGATGTGATCCCGTTATCAATGACATCCAATGTCCATGATCAGAAAACCATGACCATCTATTGATCAACGAGCTAGTCAACTAGAGGCTTACTAGGGACATATTACGATCTATGTATTCACACATGTATAACGTTTTCCAGTTAATACAATTATAGGATGAACAATAGACAATTATCATGAACAAGGAAATATAATAATAACCATTTTATTATTGCCTCTAGGGCATATTTCCAACAGTATCATGGTTCCAGACAAAAACTAGATGCACTTTGTGTACAAAACAGACAATCTCTTTCGAAGTATCTGGGTTCAAACAAAAACTCATCTGTTACAAAGGGATTCCATTTTTTGAACTTATTTGAACTCCAGACTTTTTTTGTGTTCAGAATGCACCATTCAAAGCCACATCATCAATTTTCAACCTTTTCTGACTTCATTTGTTATTTTTCATGCATTTACTGGGTTCTTGAGCTATAAGACCCTGAAATTCAAAAGCATTTCAAATGAACTCTTAAAAGGTTGAAAGTTTGCATGGTATCATCATTTCACCCACATAGCATGTGCTTAAAAGTTGAGAGGGTTACGATAAAAACTAGATGCACTTCGTGTGCAAAACAGACAATATCTTTTGAAGTATCAGGGCTTTAGACAAAAACTCATCTGTTACAAAGGGATATCATTTTTTTTGAACTTATTTGAACTCCAGACATTTTGTGTGTTCAAAATGCACCATTCAAAGCCACATCATCAATTTTCAGCCTTTTTTGACTTCATTTGTTATTTTTCATGCATTTACTAATTTTTTGAGTTATAAGACCCTAAAATTTAAAAGCATTTCAAATGAACTATGAAGAGGCTGAAAGTTAGCATGGTGTCATCATTTCACCCACATAGCATGTGCCAAAAAGTTGAGAGGGTTACGGCAGAAACTAGATGCACTTTGTGTACAAAACGGACAATCTCTTTCGAAGTATCAGGGTTTCAGACAAAAACTCATCTGTTACATAGTTCTCATTGAATAACATATAGCTCTCCAGAGCATCTAGTTAAACCATGCATTGAAACTATGTAAAACCTTTCAATGCAGCAACAAATGCGATCATAATGACAACCAAGGTAACAATTGATCCAACGGCATAATAATACCAAGCCTCGGTATGAATGGCATATTTTCTAATCTTTCTAATCTTCAACCGCATTGCATCCATCTTGATCTTGTGATCATCGACGACATCCGCAACATGCAACTCCAATATCATCTTCTCCTCCTCATTTTTTTATTTTTTCCTTCAAGTAATTGTTTTCATCTTCAACTAAATTTAACCTCTCGACAATAGGGTCAGTTGGAATTTCCAGTTCAACTACCTCCTAGATAAAAAAATCTATGTCACGTTGGTCGGTATAATTGTCATAAATAATAAATGAACCAAATAGTTATAAAAGATAATATATATATACCACATCCGAATCATAGCCAGGACGAGGGCCGACGGGGGCGGATACCAAAACCATCGCACTATATAATAACAAGCAATAATAAAAGTAAAAAAAAATAGACAAGTATCTATCTAAAGTAATATTTCTTTCCTTTTAGAAAGAAGATAAGAACAAGAGGCTTGATACGTCTCCAACGTATCTATAATTTTTGATTGTTCCATGCTATTATATTATCTATTTTGGATAAGGGCTTTATTTTACACTTATATATTTTTTTGGGACTAACCTATTAACCGGAGGCCCAGCCCAAATTGCTGTTTTTTTTGCCTATTTCAGTGTTTTGCAGAAAAGGAATATCAAATGGAGTCCAAACGGAATGAAACCTTCGGGAGCGTTATTTTTGGAATAAACGTGATCCAGGGGACTTGGAGTGGACTTCAAGAAACAATCAAGGAGGCCACGAGGCAGGGGGCGTGCCTACCCCCTGGGCGCGCCCTCCACCCTCGTGGGCCCCTCGTGGGCCCCTCGTTGCTTCACCGACCTACTTCTTCCTCCTATATATATCCATATACCCTGCAAACATCCAGGAACACCACGAAACCCTATTTCCACCGCCACAACCTTCTGTACCCAAGAGATCCCATCTTGGGCCTTTTCCGAAGCTCCACTGGTGGGGGCATTGATCAAGGAGGGCCTCTACATCAACTCCATGGCCCCTCCGATGATGTGTAAGTAGTTTACCTCAGACCTTCGGGTCCATATCTAGTAGCTAGATGGCTTCTTCTCTCTCTCTTTGGATCTCAATACAAAGTTCTCCTCGATTCTCTTGGAGATCAATTCGATGTAATCTTCTTTTGCGGTGTGTTTGTCGAGATCCAATGAATTGTGGGTTTATGATCAAGTTTATCTAAGAACAATATTTGAATCTTCTCTAAATTCTTTTATGTATGATTGTTTGATCTTTGCAAGTCTCTTCGAATTATCAGTTTGGTTTGGCCTACTAGATTGATCTTTCTTGCAATGGGAGAAGTGCTTAGCTTTGGGTTCAATCTTGCGGTGCTCGATCCCAGTGACAGAAACGGAAACGACACGTATTGTATTGTTGCCATCGAGGATAAAAAGATGGGGTTTATATCATATTGCATGAGTTTGTCCCTCTACATCATGTCATCTTGCTTAAGGCGTTACTCTGTTCTTATGAACCTAATACTCTAGATGCATGCTGGATAGCGGTCGATGTGTGGAGTAATAGTAGTAGATGCAGGCAGGAGTCGGTCTACTTGTCACGGACGTGATGCCTATATACATGATCATACCTACATATTCTCATAATTATTCGCTTTTCTATCAATTGCTTGACAATAATTTGTTCACCCACCGTAATACTTATGCTATCTTGAGAGAAGCCACTAGTGAAACCTGTGGCCCCGGGGTCTATTCTCCATCATATAAGTTTCCAATCTATTTTATTTTCCAATCTTTAATTTCAATCTATATCATAAAAATACCAAAAATATTTATCTTATTATCATTATCTCTATCAGATCTCACTCTTGCAAGTGGCCTGAAGGGATTGGCAACCCCTTTATCGCGTTGGTTGCGAGATTCTTATTTGTTTGTGTAGGTACGAGGTGACTCGTGTGTGGTCTCCTACTGGATTGATACCTTGGTTCTCAAAAACTGAGGGAAATACTTATGCTGCTTTGCCGCATCACCCTTTCCTCTTCAAGGGAAAACCAACGCAGTGCTCAAGAGGTAGCAAGAAGGATTTGTGGCGCCGTTGCCGGAGAGATCTACGCCAACTCAAGAGATACCAAGTATCCATCACAACTCTTATCCTTCGCATTACATTATTTGCCATTTGCCTCCCGTTTTCCTCTCCCCCAGTTCACCCTTGCCGTTTTATTCACCCTCTTTTCCTTTCGCCCTCTCTTTCCGTTCGCTTTTTCTTCACTTGTTTGCTTGTGTGTTGGATTGCTTGCTTGTCACGCTGGCTCAAGATAATACTAAATTGTGTGACTTTGCCAATACCAACAATAATGATTTTATTAGCACTCTGATTGCTCCTTTTACCGATGCTGAATCTTGTGAAATTAATACTGCTTTACTGAATCTTGTCATGAAAGATCCGTTTTCTAGCCTTCCTAGTGAAGATGCCGCTACCCATCTAAACAACTTTGTTGATTTGTGTAATATGCAAAATAAGAAATATGTTGATAATGATATTGTTAAACTTAAACTATTTCCGTTTTCGCTTAGAGATCGTGCTAAAGCTTGGTTTTCGTCTTTGCCTAAAAATAGTATTGATTCATGGAATAAATGCAAAGATGCTTTTTATATCTAAGTATTTTCCTCCCACTAAGATCATCTCTCTTAGAAACGATATTATGAATTTTAAGCAACTTGATCATGAGCATGTTGCACAATCTTGGGAGAGGATGGAATTAATGATACGTAATTCCCCTACACATGGTTTGAATTTATGGATGATTATACAAAAAATTTATGCCGGATTGAATTTTGCTTTTAGAAATCTTTTAGATTCGGCCGCGGGAGGCACTTTTATGGAAATCACTTTAGGAGAAGCTACCAAACTCCTAGATAATATTATGGTTAGTTATTCTCAATGGCACACTGAAAGATCTACTAGTAAAAAGGTGCATGCAATTGAAGAGATTAATGTTTTGAGTGGAAAGATGGATGAACGTATGAATTGTTTGCTAATAAGAGTGCTCCTACTGATCCTAATGATATGTCTTTGTCTACATTGATTGAGAATAATAATGGATCTATGGATGTGAATTTTGTTGGTAGGAATAATTTTGGTAACAACGCGTATAGAGGTAATTTTAATACTAGGACGTTTCCTAGTAATTCCTCTAATAATTATGGTAATTGCTACAACAATTCTTATGGAAATTATAATAATATTCCCTCTGATGTTGAATCTAGTATTAAAGAATTTATTAGTTCGCAAAAGAGTTTCAATGCTTTGATTGAAGAAAAATTGCTTAAGATTGATGAATTGGCTAGGAACGTGGATAGAATTTTCTTGATGTTGATTCTTTGAAACTTAGATCTATTCCACATAAGCATGATATCAATGAGTCTCTCAAAGGCATGAGAATTTCCATTGGTGAGTGCAAATAAAGAACCGCTAGGATGCGTGCTAAGAAAGATTGCTTTCTAAAAGTGTGTTCTTCTAGTTTTCATGATAATAAGGATGAAGATCTAAAAGTGATTGATTTGTCCCCTATTAAATCATTGTTTTGCAATATGAATCTTGATAATGATGGCACTGGAGATGAGTCAACTTTAGTTAGAAGGCATCCCAAAAATTCGGAGTTTTTAGATCTTGATACAAAAATTGTTAAAAGTGGGATTGAAGAGGTCAAAACTTTAGATAGCAACGAACCCACTATCTTGGATCAAGGAATTTAATTATGATAATTTCTCTTTGATAGATTGTATTTCCTTGTTGCAATCCGTGCTAAATTCTCCTCATGCTTATAGTCAAATAAAGCTTTCACTAAACATATCATTGATGCTTTGATGCAATCTTACAAAGAAAAACTTGAGTTGGAAGTTTCTATCCCTAGAAAACTTTATGATGAGTGGGAACCTACAATTAAAATTAAAATTAAAGATCATGAATGCTATGCTTTCTGTGATTTGGGTTCTAGTGTTTCCACGATCCCCAAAACTTTGTGTGATTTGCTAGGTTCCATGAATTTGATGATTGTTCTTTAAACTTGCACCTTGCGGATTCCACTAGTAAGAAAGCTATGGTAAAGATTAATGATGTTCTTATTGTTGCAAATAGGAATTATGTGCCCGCGTATATCATTGTTCTTGATATAGATTACAATCCTTCATGTCCTATTATTCTTGCACTACTAGGAAAAAGCCTATACACAGAATCTTACCAGCAGCGCGCTTTAAAATAAAGCGCTGTTGCTAACTAGCAGTAGTGCTCGCGCACAAACCTCGCTGCTGAAATGAATGTATCAGTAGTGCGCCCACTCTAAGACGCGCTACTACTATAATTGCCACGACGCCGCCGCGAGGCTAGTTCTAGCAGCAGCGCGCTTGTATGAACAGCGCTACTGCTAGGGACCATAGTAGTAGCGCATTTACACAATAACCGCTACTGCTAAGTTTACTAAAAAAATAGTCCCACCTCGCTTCGTGAAGAGAGTTTGTACCACCTTAAATATGTTACTTCTCAAACTTTCACAACCACTTGGTCTTCATTGAACTCTATGTGTAAAATTTGTGGCCGCAATATGAGTCCTCACCAGTTCCTAAACTGGTGAGGACTCATATTGACAAATCAGATTGTACACAAAAAGATCATTGATGATCAATGTATTTTTTATGTCTATTTTTACATGCTGACACATAGCAGTAGCACACTCTTTGTGAAAGGTGCTACTGCTAGGTCGTTTAGCAGCAGCGTCATTTGCTATAGCGTGCTACTGCTAAGCCATTCCATCTCCCCCACTCTCTGACCTATCCGATCCACTCACACTCACACTCACTTGATCTCCCCCTCAACCCCCACGCCGGTCCTCCCCCGTCGCCCCTCCTCCGATCTGCGCTGCCGCCACCTCCCCCTCCTCACTTGACTCGGTACCAGCCTCCTCCTCCGTCCTCCCTCTAGTCGCCGCTGGCCGGCCCCTCCTCGCTCCGCCTTCCTTCTCCGTCCTCCCTCCACTTGCTGCCCGCTGGCCCCTCCTCGCTCCGTCTTCCTCCTCCGTCCTACTCTCTTCTCCCTCCTCAAGTCGCCCCTCCTTCTCCCTCCTCCCTCCTCCATCCACAACCCCTCCTCCCTGCTACATTTTGATTTTTTAGGCTAGTTGATTTAGTTGATTTAGAACATTTTAATTTAGTTGATTTAGTATGTAGTTGATTTACTTGATTTAAAACATCTTGATTTAGTTGATTTAGTAGGCCAGTTGATTTAGTTGATTTAGTAAGCTAGTTGATTTAGAACATTTTGATTTAGTTGATTTAGTATGCTAGTGGATTTAGTAGGCTAGTTGATTTAGTTGATTTAGTATGCACCATTTTATTGTTATTTTTCTATACATGGATAGGTAGATGCTTTTGTTTTTTTGTAATAAGTTATTTTTTGGCAAAATGTAGGTGCCAATTTAGTTAAATTTGTCACTTGTTTTTAATCAATTATCTTAGGCAATAGGGGCCAGATGAGATGAAATGTCTTGGTAGTTGGTACCCTTATTTGGTACATATTTGTGAAAAGTTTTTTCGGCAATAGGTGCCACCGAAATGCTTTGTCCATAAAATTGCTTCTCGCGGAAGAACCAAAAATATCACATGCTACTATTTTTCTTCCATGTGAAGTGAATCATTAATCATTTGCTCATATTGCTTTAGGAAAATGGCGCCACCACCACCACTATGTTGACTGTGCAAGTCAAGGTGCACTAGCAGCCTTGCAACTGGTAAGCTGTTCGGCATCTACTTCCAGCCGAGTTTTCATCATGCGGCGGTAATAAATTAGATGAAATGTAACAACTATTTTACTTTTAGTGTTGGCATTACTTCATTGTGTCATTTTGCTTTTTTACACAGATCATCGCATGCAATGTGAGGTTGAAATTCAACAAGCAGACAGGAGACACTGTGACATTTGAGGCTCCTGGGGGGCCGTACACTATGGAGGTCGAGAAAGGATGCAATATGTCGCAGATTGGAGGAGATGGATGGGACCGTTTCCTTGACCACATGCGTCTTACTGGTGGTGAGTTGATCCGGTTCTCCTTCAGAGCAGAAAGACCCAAGCTGGCTGTCATTTATCTCAACCTGGTGGAAGATGACGAAGATGATGAAGATGACGAAGATGATGAAGATAGTGAGGACCCACTCGATGAAGATGATGAGAACCCACTTCATGAAGCCATCATAGATCAAAGAATGAGGCTGAGTGAGGAAGAGGTGTGCAACCTATGGGACATAATTCCGCCACGTGATGACTTTGTCGGGGTGCCATTCATGACCCGCCTGACAAGTACCATGGTCGATCGGCATGAAATGGTATGTTATACGAACCGCATGTAGTAGTTTGATGATATATATATATATGCTTTATTGTTATACTTACAAATGCAAATTATTCGATGATATGCTTAGTGAATCCGATGATATGCTTAGTGTAGAGTCTAATGATATGCTTTGTGGAATCTAGTCGATGGTATGCTTTAGTGTAGAGTCTGATCACATGCTCTTATTAGTGTCGAATCCAATGAACTATTAATAGTGTAGATAATCCATATATACTTATTAGTAGAATTCATGATTAGTTAGTACAAATGCGTAGTACTGTGTCTTTTGATAGTGTAGAAATCTAGACTTAATAGAAATATATTTGCAAGAGTATATGCGAGGCTATTTATTAATTGATATGTTTTTCTTATTCAGAAATTGCCAAAGAACCTATCTGTGAGTTATGGTATCGAGCCTGATGAAGAAGGCTCAGCTGGACTACGCCTTACCGCAAGGGGCTCCGTCACCACCTGTACTTACCGCATGGACACAGACGGTGGCACACACTTAAACTCGGTTGGGTGGAAGAGATTCCTCGTTGGCAAGAATCTTCGTGTTGGACAGGCCATCCTAATTACTACCAGGAACACCCATCGCCCAGGCTTGAGGATGATGGTCGTCGTCGATATCATCTAGAACTACATATGATGATCATCGTTGATATCATGTAGAACTACATATGATGATCGTCGTCAATATTATCTAGAACTACATATGATAAACGTCGTCGATATCACCTTGTACTGCTTGAGGATGCATGTTGAGTATATATGAAATTATTATCTAGTACTCCCTCCGTTCCAAATTACTCGTCGTGGTTTTAGTTCAAATTTGAACTAAAACCATGACGAGTAATTTGGAACCGAGGGAGTACTACCTAGTACCTATAATGCTTTATGAAATTGATATCTAGTAGTACCTACTATCTGGAAATTGTTGTTTATTGAAGCTGAAACGGGGTAGGAAGCCGAGGGGGAATGATGAAAGATATAGCGGTAGCCCAGGGCAAGGAAATCACTACAACTAATTAATAGTAGCACGTTCCGAAAACGCGCTGCTGATACAGTCCAGAGTAGTAGCGCGTGTACAGACCGCGCTATTACTAACAGTTAGCTGTAGCGCCTTATTGGTAGCGCGGCTGCCCGCGCTGCTAATAGCCCCAAAACCCGCGGTACTACTAGGGTTTTCCCTAGTAGTGTTGGTAGACCTTTCCTTAGAACGTTTGGTCCAATTATTGATATGAAGGAAGGGAACATTAGATTCTAATTTCCGTTAAGGAAAAGCATGGAACACTTCCCTAGAAATAAAATTAAATTGCCATATGAATCTGTTATGAAATCCACTTATGGATTGCCTACCAAAGATGGCAATACCTAGATCTATCTTGCTTTTATGCCTAGATAGGGGCGTTAAACGATAGCGCTTGTTGCAAGGCAACCCAATTTTATTTTTATTCCCTGATTTTTGTTCCTGTTTAGTAATAAATAATTTATCTAGCCTATGTTTTGGTTGTGTTTTTTTCGTTTAATTAGTGTTTGTGTCAAGTAGAACCGTTGGGTAGACTTGGGGGAAGTCTTTTTGATCTTGCTGTAAAAAACAGAAACTTTAGCGCTCACAAGAATTGCTACCATTTTTTATTGGAGAGTGATATTTAGTTAATTATTGTTGAAGATGATTAATAGATAAATTCCTCACGTCCAGAAATTTATTTTAGAATTTTTGGGGTTCCAGAAGTTTGCGTTAGTTACAGATTACTACAGACTATTATGTTTTTGACAGATTCTGTTTTTCGTGTGTTGTTTGCTTATTTTGATGAATCTATGGCTAGTAATAGAGTTTATGAACCATAGAAAAGTTGTAATACAGTAATTTTAACACCAATATAAATAAAGAATGAGTTCATTACAGTACCTTGAAGTGCTTTTTTGTTTTCTTTCACTAACGGAGCTCACGAGATTTTCTGTTAAGTTTTCTATTGTGAAGTTTTCAAGTTTTGGGTAAAGATTTGATGGATTATGGAACAAGGAGTGGCAAGAGCCTAAGCTTGGGGATTCCCAAGGCACCCCAAGGTAAAATCCAAGGCCACGAAAAAGCCTAAGCTTGGGGATGCCCTGGAAGGCATCCCCTCTTTTGTCTTCATTCATCGGTAACTTTACTTGGAGCTATATTTTTATTCACCACATGATATGTGTTTTGCTTGGAGCGTCTTGTATGATTTGAGTCTTCACTTTTTAGTTTGCCACAATCATCCTTACTGTACAAACCTTTTGAGAGAGACACACATGAATCGGAATTTATTAGAATACTCTATGTGCTTCACTTATATCTTTTGAGCTATATAGTTTTTGCTCTAGTGCTTCACTTATATCTTTTAGAGCACGGCTGTCGTTCTATTTTATAGAAATAATTGATCTCTCATGCTTCACTTATATTATTTTGAGAGTCCTTTGGAACAACATGGCAATTTTCTTTTAGGCATTATAAAAACTTTCATATAAGTGCATTGAATACTAAGAGAAGTTTGATACTTGATGATTGTTTTGAGATATGGAGATGGTGATATTAGAGTCATGATAGTTGAGTAGTTGTGAATTTGAGAAATACTTGTGTTTAAGTTTGTGATTCCCGTAGCATGCACTTATGGTGAACCGTTATGTGATGAAGTCGTAGCATGATTTATTTATTGATTGTCTTCCTTATGAGTGGCGGTCGGGGACGAGCGATGGTCTTTTCCTACCAATCTATCCCCCTATGAGCATGCGTGTAGTACTTTGTTTCGATAACTAATAGATTTTTGCAATAAGTATGTGAGTTCTTTATGACTAATGTTGAGTCCATGGATTATACGCACCCTCACCCTTCCACATTTGCTAGCCTCTCTAGTACCACGCAATTTTCGCCGGTACCATAAACCCACCATATATCTTCCTCAAAACAGCCATCATACCTACCTATTATGGCATTTCCATAGCCATTCCGAGATATATTTCCCTGCAACTTTCCACCGTTCCATTGTTATGACACGCTTCATCATTGTCATATTGCTTTGCATGATCATGTAGTTGACATCGTATTTGTGGCAAAGTCACCATTCATAATGTTTTCATACATGTCACTCTTGATTCATTGCATATCCCGGTGCACCGCCGGAGGCATTTACGTAGAGTCATATTTTGTTCTAAGTATTGAGTTGTAATTCTTGACTTGTAAGTAAAGAGAAGTGCGATGATCATCATTATTAGAGCATTGTCCTAGTGAGGAAAGGATGACGGAAACTATGATTCCCCCACAAGTCGGAATGAGACTCCGTACGAAAAAAAGAGAGAAAAGCGGCCAAAAAAAAAGAAGGCCAAAATTAAAAAAATGAGAGAAAAAGAGAGAAGGGACAATGTTACTATCCTATTTCCACACTTATGCTTCAAAGTAGCACCATGATCTTCATGATAGAGAGTCTCCTATGTTGTCTCATAAACTAGTGGGAATTTTACATTATAGAACTTGGCTTGTATATTCCAATGATGGGCTTCCTCAAATTGCCCTAGGTCTTCGTGAGCAAGCAAGTTGGATGCACACCCACTTAGTTTCTTTTGTTGAGATTTCATACACTTATAGCTCAAGTGCATCCATTGCATGGCAATCCCTACTCACTCACATTGATATCTATTAATGGGCATCTCCATAGCCCATTGATATGCCTAGTTGATGTGAGACAATCTTCTCCTTTTTGTCTTCTCCACAACCACCATTCTATTCCACCTATAGTGCTACGTCCATGGCTCACGCTCATGTATTGCGTGAAAATTGAAAAAGTTTGAGAACATCAAAAGTATGAAACAATTGCTTGGCTTGTCATCAGGGTTGTGCATGATTTAATATTTTGTTTGATGAAGATAGAGCATAGCCAGACTATATGATTTTGTAGGGATAACTTTCTTTAGCCATGTTATTTTGAGAAGACATGATTGCTTAGTTAGTATGCTTGAAGTATTATTATTTCTATGTCAATATTAAACTTTTATCTTGAATGTTTCGGATCTGAACATTCATGTCACAATAAAGAAAAATTACATTGAGAAATATGTTAGGAAGCATTCCACATCAAAAATTCTATTTTTATCATTTACCTACTCGAGGACGAGCAGGAATTAAGCTTGGGGATGCTTGATACGTCTCCAATGTATCTATAATTTTTGGTTGTTCCATGCTATTATATTATCTGTATTGGATGTTAAAGGACTTTATTTTACACTTTTATATTATTTTTGGGACTAACATATTAACCGGAGGCCCAACCCAAATTGTTGTTTTTTGCCTATTTCAGTGTTTCGCAGAAAAAGAATATCAAACGGAGTCGAAACGGAATGAAACCTTCGGGAGCGTTATTTTTGGAGCAAACGAGATCCAGGGGACTTGGAGTGGAAGTCAAGAAACAATTAAGGAGGCCACGAGGCAGGGGCGTGCCTACCCCCCTGGGCGCGCCCTCCACCCTTGTGGGCCCCTCGTTGCTCCACCGACCTACTTCTTCCTCCTATATATATCCATATACCCCGCAAACATCCAGGAGCACCGCGAAACCCTATTTCCACCGCTGCAATCTTCTGTACCCAAGAGATCCCATCTTGGGGCCTGTTGGGGATCGTTGTAGAAATTAAAAAAAATTATACGCATTACCAAGATCAATCTATGGAGCAACTAGCAACGAGAGAGGGGCGTGCATCTTCATACCCTTGAAGATCGCGAGTCGGAAGCGTTGCAAGAACGCGGTTGGAGGAGTCGTACACGTAGCGATTCAGATCGCGGCCGAATCCGATCTAAGCACCGAACGATGGTGCCTCCGCGTTTAACACACGTGCAGTCTGGTGACGTCTCCCGCGCCTTGATCCAGCAAGGAGGAGGGAGAGGTTGAGGAAGAAGGCTCCAGCAGCAGCACGACGGCGTGGTGGTGATGGAGTGGCAGTTCTCCGACAGGGCTTCGCAAAGCTCACGCGAAGGAGGAGAGGTGTTGAGGAGGGGAGGGGCTGCACCTTGGATGTGGTGCTGCAACCCTCCCCTCGCCCCTCTATTTATAGGGAGAAGGGGGAAGGGGGCCGGCCCTCTAAATGAGATCTAGAGGGGGGCGGCGGCCAAGGGGGAGGGGGCTTGCCCCCCAAGCAAGGGTGGCGCCCCCCTTTAGGGTCCCCCCCCCCCAAACCCTAGGCGCATGGGCCCTAGGGTGGGATGGCGCCCAGCCCATTAGGGGCTGGTTCCCTTCCACCTACAGCCATAAGACCCTCCGGGGCGGGTGGACCTGTTAGACTATGCTTTGGTCTATTGTTGGACTTGGTGTTACCGGTCAGAGCTGGTCGTACACTCCACTCATCCACCACCCTTGCATGGCACATGCAAGGCTGTTAGCCGCACTCTATCTTCCCATCAATCTAGGATCGATTGTTAGTCTGTTTACGTGCGTGTGTATCTCTCTCCCTCTCTCTCAAGTACTCTATTATATATTACCCCATTGTGGATGAATACGAGTGTGATGCATTGCAACCCCTAGTTTATCTTCTATCATGGTATCAGATTAGATCGTTCCACTGCTTCCGCCATGGAGCCGCCGCCGCCGCTGCGTCTACCCCTCCGGCGCCCTCGTCCCAACCTCCAGGCTCCACCCCGCAGCCTCCTCCTCCAACTCCTTCTCCTCACTCCCCAGTGGTACACACGGCTCTCCCTCTCCTGGCCGCGCCGCCGGTCGCCGGCTTCCCTTCTGCGGCCTATATCCACGCGATGCGCGTCGAGAGTGCCCAGATCAATCTCGGCGTCCGCCTCGATATGAAAGGGGCCAAGTACTCGACTTGGCGTGGCCTCATGCTCGAGGTCATCGATTAGTACGATGTGGCGGCTTGGATCGCACCGGACTTCACCAACCGCGTCGGCCATGTGGCGTGGAACATCGTCAACAAAGCCGTCAAGTGCTGGTTCTACGGCTCCATGGTCACGGAGCTCGCCGTCTTCGTCCTCAACAGAGAAGCCACGGCCGCCGAGCTGTGGTCCTCCATCGAGTCCTTGTTCGTCAACAACAGGCGCTCTCGGCGCTTCCAGCTCACGGCGGAGCTCTCCGCCGTCAAGCAAGGAGACACACCGGTCTCCTCCTTCTGCGCGCGCCTCAAGGCCGTCGCGGACGCGCTGAGGAACGCCGGCAAAGTGCTGGACGACGATGAACTCGTTGTTCAGCTCCTCCGCGGTGTCAACAAGGACCGGCATGAGGTCACGGTAAAAATCATCGAGAAATCTCAAACTCCCATTCCCTTTGATGTTGCAGTTGGCATGCTCCTCCAGGACGAGATCGGCGCTGACTTCTCCCCCTCCGGCGTCTCCCACGCCGCCCTCGCCGTCCAGCAACGCCCACCTGCCCCTGCCTCCTCCTCCAGCGGGCAAGCCCGGCCTCCTGTTCTCGGACAGGGCGGCCCCAAGCCTAGTACTCCTTCGCCAAACCAGGGGAACAACAAGCGGCGCCGCTACACCAACAACGGAGGCTATCAAGGCGCCGCCAACTCGCCGCCGCCCTGGACTGGGCACGTGTACGTGTACCCCGTCTCGCTACCGCCTCCGCCTCGTCCGCACGGGATCCTCGGGCCGC
Organism: Triticum dicoccoides; assembly: GCF_002162155.2. Taxonomy (NCBI): domain Eukaryota; kingdom Viridiplantae; phylum Streptophyta; class Magnoliopsida; order Poales; family Poaceae; genus Triticum; species Triticum dicoccoides. Next base: position 29,723,914 of record NC_041386.1, on the reverse strand, counting down.
GCCCAGCTCAGGCCTACACGGCCTACACGCCGCCGCAGGGCCGGCCCTGAGGGGGGCAGAGGAGGCGGCCGCCCCGGGCCCCCGCGTAGGAAGGGCCCCCCCCTGATGGCCTGGTTCCCTGTGGGTGCGTAATGTAACAGATCGATCAATTCTTAGGAAAGGATCACAGCGATTACTTCTCGGCTTATCGCACGCGTAATCTTTCCATATCTTCCTCATTGGCAACAAATCAGCCCGAGACTTAGCCTTGCCATTGTTGCCAAGGTTGACAACGCCTCAGAGATATGTACGAGGCCGTCTAATTAAGGTTTCCGGCTGCAGGGCGCGATTAATGGAAGAAGGTATTGCGAGTTTCCAAATTCTCATCAACCTCTTCTTCAACGCAAATCCTCTCTTTTTATATTATCGCCAGATCGTTCATTCATTCGTGAAGGTCATTCTCATACATATCTCATTCTCAAACTCTGGTTTCTTGTTTTGACTGGGATTAGAAAAGAGGACTCTTCGTGACTGGTAAGCATCAGCAATATTTTTCAATTTTTGATTTTCTAGCCATCAAGTACCTTGTTCCATACCTTTCTTAGCATTTTTATTTAATTAGCAGTGTTTTTAATTTCTTGTACTATCATATGTTTGTGTGATAGTAATTAGTAAGATTGCTAGTATCCATCTGGTAATGAGAATGAAAACAGGTATGTGAGTTGACCGAGTCCTCAAAAGGAGCATAGACGTTTTGTTATAATATACACGAATACTTTTACTGCTCGAAATTCAGAGGAACTAGCTTTAGTTACTGCTGAGGAACAACCTAACTAAAATTCTTACGATGATAATATATTTAGTAAGCACCAAACTGTTACATATTCACCTAGTAATAAAGGTGTTGATTGACAAGAGCGACGACTTTTACTGTGAATGTTTATGACTTCAAAGTTTTTGAATAATTAAGATGACAAGGCAACTAAATTATAATCTATCGACTATTCATTTACAACTGAAATAGAAAAAATTACTCCGTTTATGTGGCTTTAAGGCCCCCTTCTGTTGTCTTGCCCCGTGCCTCTGAAATCTCAGAACCGGCCCTGCACGCCGCTTCAATACGGTGGTGTTCCGTATGGACCGATGGGCTAGAGGGGCGTCGTACAGATCGGTTCCATACCCGGCGCCCCTCTGATGCAGCAGTCGCCGCCCCTTCTGGCTGCACCTCCGCAGCCGCAGCATCACCACACCACGCCGGCGCCGGATGGAGTGGATCAGGCGGCGCTTATGGGGGCTCTCCACAACCTGACCCTGCAGAACTCCACCAACGGGTGGATCGCGGACTCAGGCGCTTCTTCCCACATTACCTCGGACCCAGGTATGCTTTCGAAATAACGCATTGTGATCTCTGGACAGCTCTCATCTCCAGTGTTTCTGGCAACAAATACTATCTTATCATCATTGACGATTACACTAAATAACGGTGGACGTTTCTTCTTGTCCTTAAGTCCGACGTGCATGCTGTTTTTCGCTCGTTTCACGCCCTTGTTCGCACCCATTTTCATCGCACTATCGCCACGTTTCAATGCGACAATGGCCGAGAGTTCGACAACGCTAGTAATCGCGACTTCTTCCTTCCTTTTGGTACGACCATGCGTTTCTTGTGTCCCTACACGTCTTCACAAAACGGCACTGCCGAGTGTGCAATTCGCTCCTCTAACAACGTTGTTCGGACCCTTCTAATTCAAGCCAACATGCCGCCTATGTACTGGGCTGACGCCCTCTCTACTGCCACCCATCTTCTCAATCTTCGGCCAACCAAAACCCTTCTTCGATCGACTCCTCACGAGGCTCTTTTCTCTCAACCTCCTACTTATGATCACCTTAGGGTTTTCGGATGTCTTTGTTTTCCCAACATGTCCGCCACTGCCGCCCACAAGTTGGCACCGCGGTCGACGGTGTGTCTCTTTCTTGGATATCCTACGGATCACAAAGGCTACCGCTGCCTTGATCTCTCTACACACCGGGTTCATATCTCTAGGCACGTTGTTTTCGACGAGACCGTTTTTCCGTTCGCTAGTCGCCCTCCTACGAAACCCTCTGTTGATGATCTTTTTCTCGATCTACCAAGCGGCCCAAGTTTCCCAGCTAGTCCCCTCCAACCATTTCTTCCTGGCCCGGTAGCAAAACCAGATCGTCCCGGTTTATTCGCTCAAGCGGCCATCCCGTCCCCCCACATCTCCTCTACGGACATTGCCACACCAGCCACTCCATCCAGCCCTTGCTCCCAGCCTAGTTCATCTAGCGAACCAAACCCGACGTCTACCGCACCCAGCCCAGCCTCGGCAAGTCCTATAGGAACGGCCACCTCGTCAGCTCCCGCATCGGCTGGCGCTAGTCCTTCCTATCCTAGCATGCCTCCGCGACCCCTACCGCCCCATGCAGTCGCTGTTCAACCCCCTGCTAACCCACATCCCATGCGTACGCATGCTAAATCCGGGTTTAACCTTCCCTCTCGCAAACTTAACTTTCTTGTCGACGCTCCTTCCATTTCCCCCCTACCTCGCACTTATCGTGCCGCCCTTGCCGACCCTAACTGGGCTGCTGCCATGACCGATGAGTATCAGGCACTCTTTCAGAATGACACTTGGACACTTGTTCTCCGTCCTGCTAGCTCTCATGTCATTAGCGGGAAGTGGGTTTTTCGTGTCAAGTATCATTCTGATGGAACCCTTGCGCGCTACAAAGCATGTTGGGTTGTCTGTGATTTCTCTCACACCGAGGGTATCGACTACGATGAGACCTTCTCACCAGTCGTTAAGCCTAGCACCATCCACGTCATTCTCACTCTCGCCATTTCAGCCTCTTGGCCAATTCACCAGCTCGATTCAAGAACGCCTTCCTCCACGGTCACTTAGCTGAGACTGTCTACTGTCAGCAGCCTCTTGGGTTCGAGGATCCCACCGCGCCTTCGCACGTGTGTCTCCTTCATAAATCTCTCTACGGTCTTAAGCAGGCCCCGCGCGCCTGGTTCACTCGCTTCGCCGCCTTCCTAGTGACTATAGGATTCACCGCCTCTAAGTGCGACACCTCCTTGTTTATCTACCGTTCCTCGGGTCACACTGCCTATCTCCTCTTATATGTCGATGATATCATACTAACTGCGTCATCGGCCAGTTTTCTTTAGTATGTCATTTCTTGTCTTCGGCAGGAGTTTGCCATGACTGATCTGGGATCTCTCTCGCACTTTCTCGGAGTCTCTGTTACCCGCTCTACCTCCTCCCATTTTCTTTCGCAACGGCAATACGCGCTCGACATTATCCAGCATGCCGGCATATCCGAGTGTCATATTGTTCGTACCCCCATCGATTCCAGAGCCAAGCATTCCGTTAACTCCGGTGACTTCCTTGACGCCGCTGATGCTACCACCTACGGTAGTCTCACCGGTGCTTTGCGGTATCTCACTATCACTCGCCTTGATCTATCTTACTACGTTTCAGCAGGCGTGTTTGTTCATGCATGCGCCTCGCACCTCCCACCTTAACCTTGTCAAACGCATAGTTCGGTACGTTAAGGGCACTTTAGATTTCGGTATGCACATCACACCTTCTACCTCCACCTCTCTTGTTGCGTACTCCGATGCCGAATGGGCTGGCTGTCCCGACACTCGTCGTTCCACGTCTGGTTACTGCGTTTATTTTGGGGATAATTTGGTTTCGTGGTCATCCAAGCGACAGCTAACCGTTTCCAGGTCTAGTGCGGAGGCTGAGTATCGCGCCGTCGCTCATGCTTGTTGGAAATATGCCCTAGAGGTAATAATAAAATGGTTATTATTATATTTCCTTGTTCATGATAATTGTCTATTGTTCATGCTATAATTGTGTTATCCGGAAATCGTAATACATGTGTGAATACATAGACCACAACACGTCCCTAATGAGCCTCTAGTTGACTAGCTCGTTGATCAAAAGATAGTCATGGTTTCCTGACTATGGACATTAGATGTCATTGATAACGGGATCACATCATCAGGAGAATGATGTGATGGACAAGACCCAATCCTAAGCATAGCACAAGATCGTGTAGTTCATTTGCTAGAGCTTTTCCGAATGTCAAGTATCATTTCCTTAGACCATGAGATTGTGCAACTCCCGGATACCGTAGGAGTGCTTTGGGTGTGCCAAACGTCACAACGTAACTGGGTGACTATAAAGGTGTACTGTGGGTATCTCTGAAAGTGTCTGTTGGGTTGGCACGAATCGAGACTGGGATTTGTCACTCCGTATGACGGAGAGGTATCTTTGGGCCCAGTCGGTAATGCATCATCATAATGAGCTCAATGTGACCAAGTGGTTGATCACGGGATCATGCATTACGGTACGAGTAAAGTGACTTGCCAGTAACGAGATTGAACGAGGTATTGGGATACCGACGATCGAGTCTCGGGCGAGTAACATACCGATTGACAAAGGGAACTGTATACGGGATTGATTGAATCCTCGACATCATGGTTCATCCGATGAGATCATCGAGGAGCATGTGGGATCCAACATGGGTATCCAGATCCCGTTGTTGGTTATTGACTGGAGAGTCATCTCGGTCATGTCCGCGTGTCTCCCTAACCCGTAGGGTCTACACACTTAAGGTTCGGTGACGCTAGGGTTGTTGAGATATTAGTATGTGGTAACCCGAAAGTTGTTCGGAGTCCCGGATGAGACCCCGGACATCACGAGGAGTTCCGGAATGGTCCGGAGGTGAAGAATTGTATATAGGAAGTCCAGTTTCGGCCACCGGGAAAGTTTTGGGGGTCACCGGTATTGTACCGGGACCACCGGAAGGGTCTCGGGGGTCCACCGGGTGGGGCCACCTATCCCGGAGGGCCCCATGGGCTGAAGTGTTAGGGGAACCGGCCCCTGATGGGCTGGTGCGCCCCCCTTGGGCCTTCCCCTGCGCCTAGGGTTGGAAACCCTAGGGGTGGGGGGCGCCCCACTTGGCTTGGGGGCAAGCCACCCCCCTTGGCCGCCGCCCCCCATCTAGATGGGATCTAGAGGGGCCGGCGCCCCCCTGTACCCCTACATAAAGAGGGGGGAGGGAGGGCTATGCACCCAAGCCCCTGGCGCCTTCCTCTCCCTCCCGTGACACCTCTCCCTCTCGCTGAGCTTGGCGAAGCCCTGCCGAGATCACCACTGCTTCCACCACCACGCCGTCGTGCTACTGGATCTCCATCAACCTCTCCTTCCCCCTTGCTGGATCAAGAAGGAGGATACGTCTTCCCAACCGTACGTGTGTTGAACACGGAGGTGTTGTCCGTTCGGCGCTCGGTCATCGGTGATTTGGATCACGACGAGTACGACTCCATCAACCCCGTTCTCTTGAACGCTTCCGCTTGCGATCTACATGGGTATGTAGATGCACTCCCCTTTCCCTCATTGCTAGATAACTCCATAGATTGATCTTGGTGATGCGTAGAAAATTTTAAATTCTGCTACGTTCCCCAACAGTGGCATCATGAGCTAGGTCTATGCGTAGTTTCTATGCACGAGTAAAACACAAGTTGTTGTGGGCGTTGATTTTGTCAATTTACTTACCATTACTAGTCTTATATTGATTCGGCGGCATCGTGGGATGAAGCGGCCCGGACCGACCTTACACGTACGCTTACATGAGACTGGTTCCACCGACTGACATGCAGTAGTTGCATAAGGTGGCTAGCGGGTGTCTGTCTCTTCCACTTTACTTGGATCGGATTCGATGAAAAGGGTCCTTATGAAGGGTAAATAGAAATTGGCATATCACGTTGTGGTTTTGGCGTAGGTAAGAAACGTTCTTGCTAAGAAACCTATAGCAGCCACATAAAAATTTGCAACAACAATTAGAGGACGTCTAACTTGTTTTTGCAGCATGTGCCGTGTGATGTGATATGGCCAAAAGGATGTGATGAATGATATATGTGATGTATGAGATTGATCATGTTCTTGTAATAGGAATCACGACTTGCATGTCGATGAGTATGACAACCGGCAGGAGCCATAGGAGTTGTCTTAATTTTTTTATGACCTACGTGTCAATATATAATGTCATGTAATTACTTTACTTTATTGCTAAACCGTTAGCCATAGTAGTAGAAGTAATAGATGACGAGACAACTTCATGAAGACACGATGATGGAGATCATGATGATGGAGATCATGGTGTCATGCCGGTGACGACGATGATCATGACGCCCCAAAGATGGAGATCATAAGGAGCAAAGTGATATTGGCCATATCATGTCACTATTTGATTGCATGTGATGTTTATCATGTTTTACATCTTATTTGCTTAGAACGACGGTAGCTTAAATAAGATGATTCCTCGTAATAATTTCAAGAAAGTGTTCCCCCTAACTGTGCACCGTTGCGAAGGTTCGTTGTTTCGAAACACCACGTGATGATCGGGTGTGATAGATTCTAACGTTCGAATACAACGGGTGTAAGCCATATTTACACACGCAATACACTTAGGTTGATTTGACAAGCCTAGCATGTACAGACATGGCCTCGGAACACGGAAGACCGAAAGGTCGAGCATGAGTCGTATAGAAGATACGATCAACATGAAGACGTTCACCGATGTTGACTAGTCCGTCTAACATGATGATCGGACATGGCCTAGTTGACTCGGATCATGTTTCATTTAGATGACTAGAGGGATGTCTATCTGAGTGGGAGTTCATTGAATAATTTGATTAGATGAACTTAATTATCATGAACTTAGTCTAAAATCTTTACAATATGTCTTGTAGATCAAATGGCCCACGCTAATGTTGCCCTCAACTTCAACATGTTCCTAGAGAAAACCAAGCTGAAAGATGTTGGTAGCAACTATACGGACTGGGTCCGGAACCTGAGGATCATCCTCATAGCTGCCAAGAAAGATTATGTCCTAGAAGCACCGCTAGGTGATGCACCCATCCCAGAGAACCAAGATGTTATGAACGCTTGGAAGCAGCATGTTGATGATTACTCTCTCATTCAGTGCGGCATGCTTTACAGCTTAGAACCGGGGCTCCAAAAGCGTTTTGAGAAACATGGAGCATATGAGATGTTCGAAGAGCTGAAATTGGTTTTCCAAGCTCACGCCCGGGTCGAGAGATATGAAGTCTCTGACAAGTTCTTCAGTTGTAAGATGGAGGAAAATAGTTCTGTCCGTGAGCACATACTCAAAATGTCTGGGTTGCACAACCGCTTGACTCAGCTGGGAGTTAATCTCCCGGATGACGTGGTCATTGACAGAATCCTTCAGTCGCTTCCACCGAGCTACAAGAGCTTTGTGATGAACTTCAATATGCAGGGTATGGAAAAGACCATTCCTGAGGTATATTCAATGCTGAAATCAGTGGAGGTGGAGATCAAAAAGGAACATCAAGTGTTGATGGTGAATAAAACCACTAAGTTTAAGAAAGGCAAGGGTAAGAAGAACTTCAAGAAGGACGGCAAGGGGGTTGCCGCGCCCGGTAAGCAAGCTGCCGAGAAGAAGCCAAAGAATGGACCCAAGCCCGAGACTGAGTGTTTTTATTGCAAGGGAAGTGGTCACTCGAAGCGGAACTACCCCAAATACTTAGCGGACAAGAAGACCGGCAACACTAAAGGTATATGTGATATACATGTAATTGATGTGTACCTTACCAGTACTCATAGTAGCTCCTGGGTGTTTGATACCGGTGCGGTTGCTCACATTTGTAACTCAAAGCAGGAGCTGCGGAATAAGCGAAGACTGCCGAAGGACGAGGTGACGATGCGCGTCGGGAATGGTTCCAAGGTTGATGTGATCGCCATCGGCACGCTACCTCTACATTTACCTACGGGATTAGTTTTAAACCTCATTAATTGTTATTTAGTGCCAGCTTTGAGCATGAACATTGTATCAGGATCTCGTTTAATTCGAGATGGCTACTCATTTAAATCTGAGAATAATGGTTGTTCCATTTATATGAGAGATATGTTTTATGGTCATGCCCCGCTGGTGAATGGTTTATTCTGAAATGAATCTCGAGCGTAATGTTACACATATTCATAGTGTGAATACCAAAAGATGTAAGGTTGATAAGGATAGTCCCACATACTTGTGGCACTGTCGCCATGGTCACATAGGTGTCAAACGCAAGAAGAAGCTCCATGCAGATGGACTTTTGGAGTCTCTTGATTACGAATCATTTGACACATGCGAACCATGCCTCATGGGTAAAATGACCAAGACTCCATTCTCAGGAACAATGGAGCAAGCAACCAACTTATTGGAAATCATACATACTGATGTGTGCAGTCCAATGAGTGTTGAGGCTCGCGGTGGCTATCGTTATGTTCTCACCCTCACTGATGACTTGAGTAGATATGGGTATATCTACTTAATGAAACACAAGTATGAGACCTTTAAAAAGTTCAAGGAATTTTAGAGTGAGGTTGAGAATCAACATGACAGGAAAATCAAGTTCTTGCGATCAGATCGAGGGGGAGAATACTTGAGTCACGAATTTGGCACGCACTTAAGGAAATGTGGAATAGTTTCACAACTCACGCCACCTGGAACACCCCAGCGTAATGGTGTGTCCGAACGTCGTAATCGCACTCTATTGGATATGGTGCGATCTATGATGTCTCTTACTGATCTATCGCTGTCATTTTGGGGCTATGCTTTAGAGACTGCCGCATTCACTTTAAACAGGGCTCCGTAGAAATCCGTTGAGACGACACCGTATGAATTATGGTTTGGGAAGAAACCTAAGCTGTCGTTTCTAAAAGTTTGGGGATGCGATGCTTATGTCAAGAAACTTCAACCTGAAAAGCTCGAACCCAAGTCGGAAAAATGCATCTTCATAGGATACCCTAAAGAAACTATTGGGTATACCTTCTACCTCAGATTCGAAGGCAAGATCTTTGTTGCCAAGAATGGATCCTTTCTGGAGAAAGAGTTTCTCTCGAAAGAAGTAAGTGGGAGGAAAGTAGAACTTGATGATGTATTACCTCTTGAACCGGAAAGTGGCGCAACTCAGGAAAGTGTTCTTGAGGTGTCTACACCGACTAGAGAGGAAGTTAATGATGATGATCATGAAACTTCAGATCAAGTTGCTACTGAACTTCGTAGGTCCACAAGGACACGTTCCGCACCAGAGTGGTACGGCAACCCTATCTTGGAAATCATGTTGTTAGACAATAGTGAACCTTCGAACTATGAGGAAGCGATGGCGGGCCCAGATTCCGACAAATGGCTAGAAGCCATGAAATCCGAGATAGGATCCATGTATGAAAACGAAGTATGGACTTTGACTGACTTGCCCGATGATCGGCGAGCCATAGAAAATAAATGGATCTTTAAAAGGAAGACAAATGCAGATGGTAATGTGACCATCTACAAGGCTCGACTCGTCGCAAAGGGTTATCGACAAGTTCAAGGGGTTGACTATGATGAGACTTTCTCACCCGTAGCGAAGCTGAAGTCTGTCCGAATCATGTTAGCAATTGCCGCATTCTATGATTATGAGATATGGCAAATGGACGTCAAAACGACATTCCTTAATGGCTTTCTTAAGGAAGAATTGTATGTGATGCAGTCGGAAGGTTTTATCGATCCTAAGAACGCTAACAAGGTGTGCAAGCTCCAACGCTCAATCTATGGGCTGGTGCAAGCATCTCGGAATTGGAACATTCGATTTGATGAGATGATCAAAGCGTTTGGGTTTACACAGACTTATGGAGAAGCCTGTATTTACAAGAAAGTGAGTGGGAGCTCCGTAGCATTTCTCATATTATATGTGGATGACATACTGTTGATGGGAAATGATATAGAATTCTTGGAAAGCATAAAGGCCTACTTGAACAAGTGTTTTTCAATGAAGGACCTTGGAGAAGCTGCTTATATATTAGGCATCAAAATCTATAGAGATAGATCGAGACGCCTCATTGGTCTTTAACAAAGTACGTACCTTGACAAGATATTGAAGAAGTTCAATATGGATCAGTCCAAGAAGGGGTTCTTGCCTGTATTGCAAGGTGTGCAATTGAGCACGGCTCAATGCCCGACCACGGAAGAAGATAGAGAAAAGATGAGCGCCGTCCCCTATGCCTCGGCCATAGGGTCTATTATGTATGCCATGCTGTGTACCAGACCTGATGTAAACCTTGCCGTAAGTTTGGTAGGAAGGTACCAAAGTAATCCCGGCATGGAACACTGGACAGCGGTCAAGAATATCCCGAAGTACCTGAAGAGGACTAAGGATATGTTTCTCGTTTATGGAGGTGATGAAGAGCTCGTCGTAAAGGGTTACGTCGATGCTAGCTTCGACACAGATCTGGATGACTCTAATTAACAAACCGGATACGTGTATATTTTGAATGGTGGGGCAGTAAGCTGGTGCAGTTGCAAGCAAAGCGTTGTGGCGGAATCTACATGTGAAGCGGAGTACATGCCAGCCTCGGAGGCAGCACAAGAAGCAATCTGGGTGAAGGAGTTCATTACCGACCTAGGAGTCATTCCCAATGCGTCGGGCCTGATGACTCTCTTCTGTGACAACACTGGAGCTATTGCCCTTGCCAAGGAGCCCGGGTTTCACAGGAAGACCAGGCATATCAAGCATCGCTTCAACTCCATTCGTGAAAGTGTTCAAAATGGAGACATAGATATTTGTAAAGTACATACGGACCTGAATGTAGCAGATCCGTTGACTAAACCTCTCCCCAGAGCAAAACATGATCAACACCAGAACTCTATGGGTGTTCGATTCATCACAATGTAACTAGATTATTGACTCTAGTGCAAGTGGTAGACTGTTGGAAATATGCCCTAGAGGCAATAATAAAATGGTTATTATCATATTTCCTTGTTCATGATAATTGTCTATAGTTCATGCTATAATTGTGTTATCCGGAAATCGTAATACATGTGTGAATACATAGACCACAACACGTCCCTAGTGAGCCTCTAGTTGACTAGCCCATTGATCAAAAGATAGTCATGGTTTCCTGACGATGGACATTAGATGTCATTGATAACGGGATCAGATCATTAGGAGAATGATGTGATGGACAAGACCCAATCCTAAGCATAGCACAAGATCGTGTAGTTCATTTGCTAGAGCTTTTCCGAATGTCAAGTAACATTTCCTTAGACCATGAGATTGTGCAACTCCCGGATACCATAGGAGTGCTTTGGGTGTGCCAAACATCACAACGTAACTGGGTGACTATAAAGGTGTACTACGAGTATCTCCGAAAGTGTCTGTTGGGTTGGCACGAATCGAGACTAGGATTTGTCACTCCGTATGACGGAGAGGTATCTCTGGGCCCAGTCGGTAATGCATCATCATAATGAGCTCAATGTAACCAAGTGGTTGATCACAGGATCATGCATTACGGTACGAGTAAAGTGACTTGCTAGTAACGAGATTGAACGAGGTATTGGGATACCGACGATCGAGTCTCGGGCGAGTAACGTACCGATTGACAAAGGGAATTATATACAGGATTAATTGAATCCTCGACATCGTGGTTCATTCGATGAGATCATCGAGGAGCATGTGGGAGCCAACATGGGTATCCAGATCCCGCTGTTGGTTATTGACCGGAGAGTCATCTCGATCATGTCGGCGTGTCTGCCGAACCCGTAGGGTCTACACACTTAAGGTTCGGTGATGCTAGGGTTGTTGAGATATTAGTATGCGGTAACCCAAAAGTTGTTCGGAGTCCTGGAAGAGATCCCGGACGTCACAAGGAGTTCCGGAATGGTCCGGAGGTGAAGAATTGTATATAGGAAGTCCAGTTTCGGCCACCGGGAAAGTTTCGGGGGTCACCTGTATTGTACCGGGACCACCGGAAGGGTCCCGGGGGTCCACCGGATGGGGCCACCTATCCCGGAGGGCCCCATGGGCTGAAGTGTTAGGGGAACCAGCCCCTGATGGGCTGGTGCGCCCCCCTTGGGCCTCCCCCTGCGCCTAGGGTTGGAAACCCTAGGGGTGGGGGCGCCCCACTTGGCTTGGGGGGCAAGCCCCCCCCCTTGGCCGCCGCCCCCCATCTAGATGGGATCTAGAGGGGCCGGCACCCCCCCCCCTGTACCCCTACATAAAGAGGGGGGAGGGAGGGCTGCGCACCCAAGCCCCTGGCGCCTCCCTCTCCCTCCTGTGATACCTCTCCCTCTCGCTGAGCTTGGCGAAGCCCTGCCGAGATCACCACTGCTTCCACCACCACGCCGTCGTGCTGCTGGATCTCCATCAACCTCGCCTTCCCCCTTGCTGGATCAAGAAGGAGGAGACGTCTTCCCAACCGTAAGTGTGTTGAACGTGGAGGTGTCGTCCGTTCGGCGCTCAGTCATCGGTGATTTGGATCACGACGAGTACGACTCCATCAACCCCGTTCTCTTGAACGCTTCCGCTCGCGATATACAAGGGTATGTAGATGAACTCCCCTTTCCCTCGTTACTAGATAACTCCATAGATTGATCTTGGTGATGCATAGAAAATTTTAAATTCTGCTTCGTTCCCCAACAATGTTGTTGATGAAACTTCATGGTTGCGGCAACTTCTGCAGGAGCTTCACCAGCTAGTGTCCAGATCCACTGTTGTCTATTGTGACAATGTGTCTGCTGTCTACATGTCTGCTAACCCTGTGTAGCACCGTCGTACAAAGCATATCGAGATCGACATTCACTTTGTGCGTGACAAGGTTTCGCTTGGCGAGGTTCGGGTCCTGCATGTTCCCACTTCTTTGCAGTATGCTGACATTTTCACCAAAGGGTTGCCGACCACGCTCTTTGCTGAATTCCGATCCAGTCTCAACATCCGGCAAGCCCATGTTGACACTGCGGGGGGCTGTTAGACTATGCTTTGGTCTACTGTTGGACTTGGTGTTACCGGTCAGAGCTGGTCGTACGCTCCACCCATCCACCGCCCGTGCATGGCGCATGCAAGGCTGTTAGCCGCACTCTATCTTCCCATCGATCTAGGATCGATTGTTAGTCCGTTTACGTGCGTGTGTATCTCTCTCCCTCTCTCTCATGTACTCTATTATATATTACCCCATTGTGGATGAATACGAGTGTGATGCATTGCAACCCCTAGTTTATCTTCTATCAGGACCCTCCCGGTGGACCCCCGGAACCCCTCCGGTGTCCCGGTACAATACCGGCATACCCCCGAATATTTCCGGTGACCGTATGATGACTTCCCATATATAAATCTTCACCTCCGGACTATTCCGGACCTCCTCGTGACGTCTGGGATCTCATCTGGGACTCCGAACAACATTCAGTAATCACATACAAATCTTCCTAATAACCCTAGCGTTATCGAACCTTAAGTGTGTAGACCCTACGGGTTCGGGAACCATGCAGACATGATCGAGTCAAGTCTCCGGCCAATAACCAACAGCGGGATCTGGATACCCATGTTGGCTCCCACATGTTCCACGATGATCTCATTGGATGAACCACGATGTCGAGGATTCAAGCAATCTCGTATACAATTCCCTTTGTCAATCGGTACATTACTTGCCCGAGATTCGATCGTCGGTATCCCAATACCTCGTTCAATCTCGTTACCGGCAAGTCACTTTACTCGTTCCGCAACACATCATCCCGTGACCAACCCTTAGTCACATTGAGCTCATTACGATGATGTCTTACTGAGTGGGCCCAGAGATACCTCTTCGTCATACGGAGTGACAAATCCCAGTCTCGATTCGTGCCAACCCAACAGACACTTTCAGAGATACCCATAGTGCACCTTTATAGCCACCCAGTTACGTTGTGACGTTTGGCACACCTAAAGTATTCCTAAAGTATCCGAGAGTTGCACAATCTCATGGTCTAAGGAAAATATACTTGACATTAGAAAAGCTTTAGTAGACGAACTACACCATCTTGCGCTATGCTTAGGATTGGGTCTTGTCCATCACATCATTCTCCTAATGATGTGATCCCGTTATCAATGACATCCAATGTCCATGGTCAGGAAACTGTAACCATCTATTGATCAACGAGATAGTCAACTAGAGGCTCACTAGGGACATGTTGTGGTCTATGTATTCACACATGTATTACGATTTCTGGATAACACAATTATAGCATGAACAATAGACAATTATTATGAACAAGGAAATATAATAATAACCATTTTATTATTGCCTCTAGGGCATATTTCCAACAGTCTCCCACTTGCACTAGAGCCAATAATCTAGTTACATTGTGATGAATCGAACACCCATAGTGTTCTGGTGTTGATCATGTTTTGCTCGAGGAAGAGGTTTAGTCAGCGGATCTGTGACACTCGGGTCCGTATGCACTTTACAAATATCTATGTCTCCATTTTGAACATTTTCACGAATGGAGTTGAAGCGACGCTTGATATGTCTGGTCTTCCTGTGAAACCTGGGCTCCTTGGCAAGGGCAATAGCTCCAGTGTTGTCACAGAAGAGAGTCATCGGGCCTGACGCATAGGGAATAACTCCTAGGTCGGTAATGAACTCCTTCATCCAGATTGCTTCTTGTGCTGCCTCCGAGGTTGCCATGTACTCCGCTTCACATGTAGATCCCGCCACGACGCTTTGCTTGCAACTACACCAGCTGACTGCCCCACCATTCAAAATATACACGTATCCGGTTTGTGACTTGGAGTCATCCAGATCTGTGCCGAAGCTAGCATTGACGTAACCTTTTACGACCAGCTCTTCATCACCTCCATAAACGAGAAACATATCCTTAGTCCTTTTCAGGTACTTCAGGATATTCTTGACCACTGTCCAGTGTTCCATGCCGGGATTACTTTGGTACCTTCCTACCAAACTTACGGCAAGGTTTACATTAGGTCTGGTACACATCATGGCATACATAATAGACCCTATGGCCGAGGCATAGGGGACGACACTCATCTTTTCTCTATCTTCTGCCGTGGTCAGGCATTGAGCCGTGCTCAATCTCATACCTTGCAATACAGGCAAGAACCCCTTCTTGGACTGATCCATATTGAACTTCTTCAATATCTTGTCAAGGTACGTACTTTGTGAAAGACCAATGAGGCGTCTCGGTCTATCTCTATAGATCTTGATGCCTAATATATAAGCAGCTTCTCCAAGATCCTTCATTGAAAAACACTTGTTCAAGTAGGCCTTTATGCTTTCCAAGATTTCTATATCATTTCCCATCAATAGTATGTCATCCACATATAATATGAGAAATGCTACAGAGCTCCCACTCACTTTCTTGTAAACACAGGCTTCTCCATAAGTCTGCGTAAACCCAAATGCTTTGATCATCTCATCAAATAGAATGTTCCAACTCCGAGATGCTTGCACACCTTGTCAGCATTCTTAGGATCGACAAAACCTTCTGGCTGCATCATATTTTAAGGAAACCATTAAGGAATGCCGTTTTGACGTCCATTTGCCATATCTCATAATCATAGAATGCGGCAATTGGTAACATGATTCGGACGGACTTCAGCTTCGCTACGGGTGAGAAAGTCTCATCGTAGTCAACCCCTTGAAACTGTCGATAACCCTCAGCGACAAGCCGAGCCTTATAGCTTGTCACATTACCATCCGCGTCTGTCTTCTTCTTAAAGATCCATTTATTTTCTATGGCTCGCCGATCATCGGGCAAGTCAGTCAAAGTCCATACTTTGTTTTCATACATGGATCCTATCTCGGATTTCATGGCTTCCAGCCATTTGTCGGACTCTGGGCCCGCCATTGCTTCTTCATAGTTCGAAGGTTCACCATTGTCTAACAACATGATTTCCAGGACAGGGTTGCCGTACCACTCTGGTGCAGAACATGTCCTTGTGGACCTACGAAGTTCAGTAGCAACTTGATCTGAAGTTTCATGATCATCACCATTAACTTCCTCTCTAGTTGGTGCAGGCACCTCAGAAACATTTTCTTGAGCTGCGCCACTATCCGGTTCAAGAGGCAATACTTCATCAAGTTCTACTTTCCTCCCACTTACTTCTTTCGAGAGAAACTCTTTCTCTAGAAAGGATCCATTCTTGGCAACAAAGATCTTGCCTTCGGATGTGACGTAGAAGGTATACCCAATAGTTTCCTTAGGGTATCCTATGAAGACGCAGTTTTCCGATTTGGGTTAGAGCTTTTCAGGTTGAAGTTTCTTGACATAAGCATCGCATCCCCAAACTTTCAGAAACGACAGCTTAGGTTTCTTACCAAACCACAATTCATACGGTGTCGTCTCAACGGATTCCGACGGAGCCCTATTTAAAGTGAATGCGGCAGTCTCTATAGCATAACCCCAAAATGACAGCGGTAGATCGTTAAGAGACATCATAGATCGTACGATATCCAATAGAGTGCGATTACGATATTCGGACACACCATTATGCTGAGGTGTTCCAGGAGGCGTGAGTTGTGAATCAATTCCGCATTTCCTTAAGTTCCTGCCAAATTCGTGACTCAAATATTCTCCCCCATGATCTGATCGTAAGAACTTGATTTTCCTGTCACATTGATTCTCAACCTCACTCTGAAATTCCTTGAACTTTTCAAAGGTCTCAGACTTGTGTTTCATTAAGTAGACATACCCATATCTACTCAAGTCATCAATGAGGGTGAGAACATAATGATATCCTCCGCGAGCCTCAACACTCATTGGACTGCACACATCAGTATGTATGATTTCCAATAAGTTGGTTGCTCGCTCCGTTGTTCCGGAGAACGGAGTCTTGGTCATTTTTCCCATGAGGCATGGTTCACACATGTCAAATGATTCATAATCAAGAGACTCCAAAAGTCCATCTGCATGGAGTTTCTTCATGCGTTTGACACCAATGTGACCAAGGCGGCAGTGCCACAAGTATGTGGGACTATCATTATCAACCTTACATCTTTTGGCATTCACACTATGAATATGTGTAACACCACGTTCGAGATTAAATAAGAATAAACAATTGACCAGCGGGGCATGACCATAAAACATGTCTCTCATATAAATAGAACAACCATTACTCTCAGATTTAAATGAGTAGCCATCTCGCATTAAACGAGATCCAGATACAATGTTCATGCTCAAAGCTGGTACTAAATAACAATTATTGAGGTTTAAAACTAATCTCGTAGGTAAATGTAGAGGTAGCGTGCCGACGATGATCACATCGACCTTGGAACCATTCCCGACGCGCATCGTCACCTCGTCCTTCGCCAGTCCCCGTTTATTCTGCAGCTCCTGTTTTGAGTTACAAATATGAGCAACGACACCGGTATCAAATACCCAGGAGGTACTACGAGCACTGGTTAGGTACACATCAATAACATGTATATCATATATACCTTTGACATTGCCGGCCTTCTTATCCGCTAAGTACTTAGGGAAGTTCCGCTTCCAGTGACCGTTTCCCTTGCAATAAAAGCACTCAGTCTCAGGCTTGGGTCCATTCTTTGGCTTCTTCCCGGCAGCTTGCTTACCGGGCGCGATAACTCCCTTGCCATCCTTCTTGAAGTTCTTTTTACCCTTGCCTTTCTTGAACTTAGTGGTTTTATTCACCATCAACACTTGATGTTCCTTTTGATTTCCACCTCTGCTGATTTCAGCATTGAATATACCTCTGGAATGGTCTTTTCCATCCCCTGCATATTGAAGTTCATCACAAAGCTCTTGTAGCTGGGTGGGAGCGACTGAAGGATTCTGTCAACGGCCGCATCATCCGGGAGATTAACTCCCAGTTGAGACAAGCGGTTGTGCAACCCAGACATTTTGAGTATGTGCTCGCTGACGGAACTATTCTCCTCCATCTTAAAACTGTAGAACTTGTCAGAGACTTCATATCTCTCGACCCGGGCATGAGCTTGGAAAACCATTTTCAGCTCTTGGAACATCTCATATGCTCCGTGTTGCTCAAAACGCTTTTGGATCCCCGGTTCTAAGCTGTAAAGTATGTCGTACTGAACCAGGGAGTAATCATCACTGCGCGTCTGCCAGGCGGTCATAACGTCTTGATCTGCTGGGAAAACAGGTGCTTCACCTAGTGGTGCATCAAGGACATATGCTTTCTTGGCAGCTATGAGGATAATCCTCAGGTTACAGACCCAGTCTGTGTAGTTGCTGCCATCGTATTTCAGCTCTGTTTTCTCTAGGAACGCGTTGAAGTTGAGGGCAACATTAGTGTGGGACATTTGATCTACAAGACATATTGCAAAGTTTTTTAGACTATGTTCATGATAATTAAGTTCATCTAATCAAATTATTTAATGAACTCCCACTCAGATAGACATCCCTCTAGTCATCTAAGTGATACATGATCCAAGTCAACTAGGTCGTGTCCGATCATCACGTGAGACGGATTAGTCATCATCGGTGAACATCTTCATGTTGATCGTATCTTCTATACGACTCGTGTTCGATCTTTCGGTCTTCCGTGTTGCGAGGCCATGTCTGTACATGCTAGGCTCGTCAAGTCAAGCTAAGTGTATTCGTGTGTAAATCTGGCTTACACCCATTGTATGCGAACGTTAGAACCTATCACACCCGATCATCATGTGGTGCTTCGGAACAATGGACCTTAGCAACGGTGCACAGTTAGGGGGAACACCATTCTTGATATTTTAATGAGGGATCATCTTATTTATGCTACCGTCGTTCTAAGCAAATAATATGTAAAAACATGATAAACATCACATGCAATCAAATAGTGACATGATATGGCCAATATCATTTTGCTCCTTTTGATCTCCATCTTCGGGGCGCCATGCTCACCATCGTCACCGGCATGACACCATGACCTCCATCATCATGATCTCCATCATCGTGTTTTCATGAATTTGTCTCACCAACTATTACTTCTACTACTATGGCTAACGGTTAGCGATAAAGTAAAGTAATTACATGACATTTATGTTGACACTCAGGTCATAAATAAATTAAGACAACTCCTATGGCTCATGCCGGTTGTCATACTCATCGACATGCAAGTCGTGATTCCTATTACAAGAACATGATCACTCTCATACATCACATATATCATTCATCACATTCTTTTGGCCATATCACATCACACGGCAGATGCTGCAAAAACAAGTTAGATGTCCTCTAATTGTTGTTGCAAGGTTTTTACGTGGCTGCTATAGGTTTCTAGCAAGAACGTTTCTTACCTACGCCAAAACCACAATGTGATATGCCAATTTCTATTTACCCTTCATAAGGACCCTTTTCATCGAATCCGATCCGACTAATGTGGGAGAGACAGACACCCGCTAGCCACCTTATGCAACTAGTGCATGTCAGTCGGTGGAACCAGCCTCGTAAGCGTACGTGTAAGGTCGGTCCAGGCCGCTTCATCCCACGATGCCGCCAAATCAAGATAAGACTAGTAACGGCAAGTAAATTGACAAAATCGACGCCCACAACAACTTGTGTTCTACTCGTGCATAGAAACTACGCATAGACCTGGCTCATGATGCCACTGTTGGGGATCGTTGCAGAAATTTTAAAAAAATTCTACGCATTACCAAGATCAATCTATGGAGCAACTAGCAACGAGAGAGGGGAGTGCATCTTCATACCCTTGAAGATCGCGAGTCGGAAGCGTTGCAAGAACGCGGTTGGAGGAGTCGTACACGTAGCGATTCAGATCGTGGCCGAATCCGATCTAAGCACCGAACGACGGTGCCTCGGCGTTCAACACACATGCAGCCCGGTGACGTCTCCCGCGCTTTGATCCAGCAAGGAGGAGGGAGAGGTTGAGGAACAAGGCTCCAACAGCAGCACGACGGCGTGTTGGTGATGGAGTGGCAGTTCTCCGGCAGGGCTTCGCCAAGCTCACACGGAGGAGGAGAGGTGTTGGGGAGGGAAGGGAATGCGCCTTGGAAGTGGTGCTGCAGCCCTCCCCTCGCCCCTCTATTTATAGGGAGAAGGGGGAAGGGGGGCCGGCCCCTCTAGATGAGATCTAGAGGGGGGCGACGGCCAAGGGGGAGGGGGCTTGCCCCCCAAGCAAGGGTGGCGCCCCCCTTTAGGGTTCCCCCCAAACCCTAGGTGCATGGGCCCTAGGGTGGGATGGTGCCCAGCCCACTAGGGGCTGGTTCCCTTCCACCTACAGCCCATAAGGCCCTCCGGGGCAGGTGGACCCTCCCGGTGGACCCCCGGAACCCCTCCGGTGGTCCCGGTCCAATACCGGCATACCCGCGAATATTTTCGGTGACCGTATGATGACTTCCCATATATAAATCTTCACCTCTGGACTATTCCTGAACTCCTCGTGACGTCCGGCATCTCATCCGGGACTCCGAACAACATTTGGTAATCACATACAAATCTTCCTAATAACCCTAGCGTCATCGAACCTTAAGTGTGTAGACCCTACGGGTTCAGGAACCATGCAGACATGACCGAGACAACTCTCCGGCCAATAACCAACAGCGGGATCTAGATACCCATGTTGGCTCCCACATGTTCCATGATGATCTCATCGGAAGAACTACGATGTCGAGGATTCAAGCAATCCCGTATACAATTCCCTTTGTCAATCGGTACGTTACTTGCCCGAGATTCAATCGTCGGTATCCCAATACCTCGTTCAATCTCGTTACCGGCAAGTCACTTTACTCGTTCCACAACACATCATCCCGTGACCAACCCTTAGTCACATTGAGCTCATTACGACGATGTCTTACCGAGTGGGCCCGAGATACCTCTCCGTCATACGGAGTGACAAATCCTAGTCTCGATTCGTGCCAACCTAACAGACACTTTCGGAGATACCCATAGTGCACCTTTATAGCCACCCAGTTACGTTGTGACGTTTGGCACACCCAATGTATTCCTACAGTATCCGGGAGTTGCACAATCTCATGGTCTAAGGAAAAGATACTTGACATTAGAAAAGCTTTAGCAGACGAACTACACGATCTTGCGATATGCTTAGGATTGGGTCTTGTCCATCACATCATTCTCTTAATGATGTGATCACGTTATCAATGACATCCAATGTCCATGGTCAGGAAGCCGTAACCATCTATTGATCAACGAGCTAGTCAACTAGAGGCTCACTAGGGACATGTTTTGGTCTATGTATTCACACATGTATTACAATTTCTGGATAACACAATTATAGCATGAACAATAGACAATTATTATGAACAAGGAAATATAATCATAACCATTTTATTATTTCCTTTAGGGCATATTTCCAACAGGGCCTTTTCCGGAGCTCCGCTGGAGGGGCCATTGATCAAGGAGGGCCTCTACATCAACTCCATGGACCCTCCGATGATGTGTGAGTAGTTTACCTCAGACCTTCGGGTCCATAGCTAGTAGCTAGATGGATTCTTCTCTCTCTTTGGATCTCAATACAAAGTTCTTCTCGATTCTCTTGGAGATCTATTCGATGTAATCTTCTTTTGCAGTGTGTTTGTCGAGATCCGATGAATTATGGGTTTATGATCAAGTTTATCTATGAAAAATATTTGAATCTTCTCTGAATTCTTTTATGTATGATTGGTTTATCTTTGCCAGTCTCTTCGAATTATCATTTTGGTTTGGCCTACTAGATTGATCTTTCTTTTAATGGGAGAAGTGCTTAGCTTTGGGTTCAATCTTGCGGTGCTCGATCCCAGTGACAGAAACGGAAACGACACATATTGTATTGTTGCCATCGAGGATAAAAAGATGGGGTTCATATTATATTGCATGAGTTTATCCCTCTACATCATGCCATCTTACTTAAGGCGTTACTCTGTTCTTATGAACTTAATACTCTAGATGATTGCTGGATAGCAGTCGATGTGTGGAGTAATAGTAGTAGATGCATGCAGGAGTCGGTCTACTTGTCACGGATGTGATGCCTATATACATGATCACACCTAGATATTCTTATAATTATTCGCTTTTCTATCAATTGCTCGACAGTAATTTGTTCACCCACCATAATACTTATGCTATCTTGAGAGAAGCAACTAGTGAAACCTATGGCCCCGGGGTCTATTCTCCATCATATAAGTTTCCAATCTATTTTATTTTGCAATCTTTACTTTCAATCTATATCAAAAAAATACCAAAAATATTTATCTTATGATCATTATCTCTATCAGATGTCACTCTTGCAAGTGGCCGTGAAGGGATTAACAACCCCTTTATCGCGTTGGTTGCGAGGTTCTTATTTGTTTGTGTAGGTATGAGGTGACTCGCGCGTGGTCTCCTACTGGATTGATACCTTGGTTCTCAAAAACTGCGAGAAATACTTACGCTGCTTTGCTGCATCACCCTTTCCTCTTCAAGGGAAAACCAACACAATGCTCAAGAGGTAGCAAGGCTCACCACGATAGTGCCGGCGACGAGATCGGCGCGAGCGATCGACGGTAAGTGAAGACGGAGATGAGACGTGACAGACCGCTAAACCTAGACAAATCTCCGGGAAAATGGAGCTTGGAGGTCGAGCTTCGAGAGGAGAAAGCTTAACTAGTGTGGCTCGGGCATTTCATCGAACACCTCATGTGCATAGGTGGTGAGCTAGAGCACCACAAAGCTCTCCCCTCGTCGGTCAGAAAAAATAGAGCACTATGGAGTGCTCTGCCGCGGCAATGGGGTATATATAGCCACCTCATTGGTCTCGGTTCGTGGCTGGAACCGAGGCTAAAGGCCACCCTTCTGTCCCGGTTCTAAGCACGAACCGGGACCAATGGCTGTGGGCCAGGAGCGAGGACCATTGGTCTCAGTTCATTCCTAGAACCGGGACAAATGGGTCCACACAAACCGGGACAAATGCCTCCCGAGACCCGGCCGGGCCCTGGGCACACGAACCAGGACGTAAGCCCCCCATGGGTCCTGGTTCTTAACTGAACTGGGACTAATGGGCTGGCCAGGCTCC
Source organism: Triticum dicoccoides (assembly GCF_002162155.2). Taxonomy (NCBI): domain Eukaryota; kingdom Viridiplantae; phylum Streptophyta; class Magnoliopsida; order Poales; family Poaceae; genus Triticum; species Triticum dicoccoides. The sequence goes on along the minus strand of NC_041386.1, from coordinate 29,701,104 downwards.
AACCAAAGCCCTGTTTTCTACTAGTGTTCATACCTCATATTTCTGTCCCATCATGTTGACCAAAATGGCCTCGAGGTCGCGGCTTGTGTGAAGCCGGTTTAGATAACCAGAGTACAATTCACCAGCATTCAACTTCAAGTAGCTCTCAAGATCAAGCTTGGGTTTATTTTTTTCTCACAAGTGTGCTTCATCCTTGGTGCAATGTTTGGCCAGTACTATGGAGACGCCGGGCGGCGGATAATCTGATCCAGTGACGATCGCCTCTTCAATATGGTCATCAATAGGAGTCTTGTCTGAATGTTTGACAGGAGAAAGCGGCTTAGGACTCAGCGGGTCTTGATTGGTCGCCGGGTCGTCATTAATGTCTGGAGCTGAGTCAGGATTAACAAAATCAGCTTGAGGAGGCGGGTCGTCCTGTCGGCTCTCAGGATCTTCAATCTCCTGGGTTTGAGCTTCACCAGCCTTCGGCGTCTGTTTCTCTTGTTCAGAAGCTTTAGCAGTCTTGGAAGGGCCAGATTTTTGCTTCTTGCCCTTCTTTTCCTTAGCCCTATAAGGAAAGTTATTCAGTCTAATAAGTATGGAAGGCAAGATAATGTATTCAACAAGTAATAATACTTAAGCCGGGTTAATCACAAATGAGGGGATCTGTGTCCCGTTTAAGTCGCCGGATGAGTGAGAAGTATCCTGATATGCCGAGTCAGAAGAATTAAGAGGTTGCCTTATGAGGCCGGCTCGTGAAAGAGATAAAGTAGGGTTTTGAGGCACCTCATGACGGTGTTTACAAGGCGGCAGTGTGTTGGGTAAGCCGGTCATCAGCTCTTCTTGGCCGCTGTGCCGAGTGTGCCGTCTCGACTCATCTTGTTGTTTCTTCAAAATAAAGTTGGGGTCTAAGTGAGCAAGAGGATGGGAAAATCGCACTTTCCTGATGACCGCCGTGTTTTCTCTCTTGGTACGTTTCTGAGTCGGAGGACAGAGGGATTACCTCAACAACGTCAGCTTGGCTCATCTCCGTTTCCGCATGAGGTGAATCAGCATCAATAAGTTGCATAAAAAGAATACCAAGTGAATCAAGTTCTCACTCTGAGTCATCTAGTGCAAGTTGTTCTTGTGTCGTAGACTTCTTAGGATGGCCCGGGCCGCGACCGATTGTTTTGGTCCTTTTTGCTGGAGCAGCAGTGGTTTGTATCTTCTTTTTCCAAAAAGGATATTCGTCCTAGATATACATAAACAATAAGATTGAAACCGAGTAGATCGACAAATAAGCAGTGTATGTGTAAGGGTACTTACAGCTGGCTGCTGGTTAAGAGTATAGTAAGGGGCAAGACCCGTCTTACTGCAGTTGGCCAATGATGTGCCAATAAGCGATTTGACAGTCTCATTGATCTCCTTTTCAGTTAACTCGGTGGGATTGTAGCGTAGTGAATCTGTGGTATTTCTAGTATGTTCGCACATTAAGCCGGGGCGGCGGCTTAAAGGCAGAATTCTCCATGAAACCCAACAACAAACAAGATCGATTTTGGTTAAGGCATTTGCAATAAAGGCATGGATCTTTGAGAAAGTGGAGGAATAAAGACCACGCTCCATAGCAGTCATCTGCCCTGGCAGTGGGCTGCTGGTAGGGAGATGATGTGGACGATAACCCGGCGGGGGGTTTTCTCCTTCCGAAGAGGTATCTTTGCAATAAAACCAGGTAAAGTTCCAATCCTTAGGATGACTCGGCAGGGTGGCTGATGGGAAGGTCACATATCTCCGCCTTTGAATTGAAACACCTCTGAGTTCAAGACTAAGCCCGTCAGGCATCTCAGTTTGGTGATTGATATAATAATAATCTCTAAACAAGTCTATAGAGGGCTCTTCACCAAGATATGCTTCACAGTGTTGGGGAACGTAGTATTTCAGAAAAATTCCTACGATCACGCAAGATCTATCTAGGAGAAGCATAGCAACGAGCGGGGAGAGTGTGTCTGTATACCCTCGTAGACCGAAAGCGGAAGCGTTTAGTAACACGGTTGACGTAGTCGAACATCTTCGCGATCCAACCGATCCAAGTACCGAACGCACGACACCTCCGCGATCTGCACACGTTCAGCTCGGCGGCGTCCCTCGAACTCTTGATCCAGTTGAGGTCAAGGGAGAGTTTCGTTAGCATGACGGTGTGGTGACGGTGATGATGATGTTACCGGTGCAGGGCTTCGCCTAAGCACTATGACGATATGACCGAGGTATTAACTGTGGAGGGGGGGGGGTGCACACGGCTAGGAACAATTGATGTGTGTTCATATATGGGTGCCCTCCCCACGTATATAAAGAAGGGAGAGGTAGGGAGGCAGCCTAGGGTGTGCCCAAGTAGGAGGAATCCTACTTGGGCCCCTACTCCAATTCCCCCCCCCCTTACCATATTTGGACAAGGGGGAAAGGAAGAAGGGGGGAGGGGAATGAAGTAGGAGTCCTACTTCATACTTCCCTTTTCCTCCTCTCCTTTTCCTTTCTCCCCACGTGGCTGGCCCTATAGGGGGTGCACCAGTGTAACACCCTCGATGCGACTATAGCTCCCACGTGTCGAGGCACGACTTAGAGACATAATCGCATTGAAGGCATATGTCGCAAGTTAGGCAATCTTCACAACATCCCATGTAATATATGGATAATAAAAGGGGAGATAACATAGGTGTCTTACACTCGCCACGTCAATCAAGTACATAAATAACATTACATCATCCAAACACTCATGGCCCGACTACGGCGCCAACATAAAAGATAACCCAACATGCGACACGGTCCCGATCACCCCCAACTGGGCACCACTACAGGTCATCAGGAAAGGAAACATAGTATCATTGAGAGTCCTCATCGAACTCCCACCGCTCAAGCGCGTCACCTGGAGCGGAATCATCAGGCCCTGCATCTGGTGTAATAGTAATATGTGAGCCACAAGGACTCAGCAATCTCGCACCCTCGCGATCAAGACTATTTAAGCTTAATAGGTATGGCAAGGTAAATATATGTGGAGCTGCAGCAAGCGACTAGCATATATGGTGGCTAACCTGTCCGCAAAAGAGAGCGAGAAGAGGAGGCAAAGCGCGAGTGAGAAAACTAGAGGGCAACTTGCGCAAGCATTACTCCAACACCGTGTCCACTTCCCGGACTCCGCCGAGAAGAGGCCATCACGGTAACACAATCAGTTGATTCATTTTAATTAAGTTAAGGTTCAAGTTATCTACAACCGGACATTAACAAATTCCCATCTGCCCATAACCGCGGGCACGGCTTTCGAAAGTTCAAATCCCTGCAGGGGAGTTCCAACTTAGCCCATGACAAGCTCTCATGGTCAACGAAGGAATAGACCTCCTCCCGAGACGTTCCGATCAGACTCGGTACCTCAGTTCTTCAAGACACTTCGACAGGTTAAAACAAATCCAGCAACACCGCCCGAATGTGCCGACAAATCCCGATAGGAGCTGCACATATCTCTTTCTCAGGGCACACTCAGATTGTCCTAGGTACGGGTAGGCCAGCCCAGAGTTGCCCCTGGTGGCCACCGGCAGCTGACAGGTTGACCAAGACTCAGAGGAGCACTGGCCCCGGGGGTTTAAAATAAGATGACCCTCGGGCTCCGGAAACCCACGGGTAAAAAAGAGGCTAGGTGGCAAATGGTAAAACCAAGGTTGGGCATTGCTGGAAAAGCTTTAATCAAGGCGAACTATCAAGGGGTTCCCATTATAACCCAACCGCGTAAGGAACGCAAAAATCCGGGAACATAACACCGATATGACGGAAACTAGGGCGGCAAGAGTGGAACAAAACACTAGGCAAGAGGCCGAGCCTTCCACCCTTTACCAAGTGTATAGATGCATAAAGATAACAAGATAAAATAATGATACCCCAACAAGTAAATAAATGTTCCAACAAGGAACGGTCTCCAATCTTCACTTGCAACTAGCAACGCTATAAGAGGGGCTGAGCAAAGCGGTAACACAGCCAATCAACGGTTTGCTAGGACATGGTGGGTTAGAGGTTTTACATGGCAATTTGGGAGGCTTGAAAGCAAGTGGTAGGCATCGTAGCATTGGCATAGCAAAAGAGCGAGCATCTAGCAAAGCAAAGATAGTAGTGATTTCGAGGGTATGATCATCTTGCCTGCAAAGTTGTCAGAGTTGACTGGATCCTCGAAAGCAAACTCAATGGGCTCCTCGTTAGCAAACTCGTCTCCCGGCTCTACCCAAACAAGACAAACAAGCAAATGGAACACAATCAACCACGTGCAAAGCTCAAACAATATGATGCAAAGATGGTATGCTATGCGGGATGCGGTGCGGGATGCATATGCAAGATTTTACAAGGGATGCATGAACCTGGCCTCAACTTGGGAATCCAAGTGTGCCACTGGAAAGATGAGATGAAATCGCTTGAAAACGATATAAAGAACGCCGGAATCGGAGTTACGGTTTGGAAATGGCAAGCAATTCAAATATGACCACGTTCTGCGATTTACAGCAAGTAGCCATCTAAATGCAATGAGATGAACATGCTACAGCATTCAAACATGGCATCAAAATACATGGCAGGGATGCATTCAAGATGCTTAACAAAAGTCTAGCACTGAGCTACGGCCAGTTCATCCATTAACAGGTTCAAACAAGCATGGCAAAAATGCATATGGTAAACAGATTTCAGACTTGGTGAAATTAACACTTGTCTGGAATTTCAGATCAGGTAGCACTCTTCGGAGCACGAAAACTATATGCTACAGGACCTGAACATGGCAAAGTAAAGCATGGCATGGAGCTACTCAAAGAGCTTAACAAAAGTCCCTTAGTGACCTTGAGCCAAAAGGGATCAGAAAATACAATTGCAAGCATGTGAACATGGCAAAAACATAATCAGTTCTCAGACTTTGTGAAAACTGGAGCATGCTGAAACAGATATCAAGTAGGCATGTTTACGAGCTCGATGCACTCGCTACGGAGCAAGTCATGACAAGCTAAGCATACATCCATCAAGAATACACAAAATGAAAGCTAGACATGGCAAGAACAATAGAATAGCATGCACGGATCAACTACAACATCCTCGGAAAATCGCTAACAAGTAGACAATCTACCCGGGTTTACGAAGTAGCAAAAGTAGAGCTCAATTGACTCAAGCTAGGTTGCTCCATAATTGCAAACAAGGACATGGATGGATATAGCACTACAAGATTAACAAAACATCCTTACTGATCATCCTCAAAAGAGGCACGGATCACTAGGAAACAACATGAACATATGGCCATATGAGATAAACAGGTCAAGGACTTAGTGGAAATGCCAAGTCCCTGAAATCAGCATTACCAAGTGCCTCACTTTGCAAGCTCGTGCTAGTCACCACACACATCACAAAAATACATGGGTTGCACCTCTGGAAAGATGGCAAAACCCTTAACAAAACATATGTAGAGCACCAGGGCATAACATGCACACAATAATCATGGCAAAAATGACAAATATCTAAATGGAGTAGCAGATCTGACAATTATCTCAAGTAGCCCTCTTCTAACCGCATTTCGGGCATTAAGATGAACTCACATGAAAATGATGCAATGGGATGAAATGATGTACTCTCTGAGATGAACATTTTGATATGCTATATGCCCAAAACGGAGTTACGGATGAGGAGTTACGATGCGATGAACAGGAGCAAATAATCTGCAGACTTAGAAAATAAAAAGGGGGGTCAACCCTTAGGGTTTCCTGTAGCAAGGTCACATCTGGATCGCGGTGCATGGGAACCGAGGTCCGCCGGAGATCACGCCAGAGATGAAGAGGACGGCGGCAGGCGAGGTCGGGGTCGCCGGATCCGGCCTCGGGCCGCGGGGAGGCGACGGCGGCGAGGAGTGAGCGCGACTAACGAGGTTCGGCGTGGTGGCGGAGGTGGCCGGCGACGGCCTTGGGCGGCGACGGGGCGGCAGATCCGTCGAGGCGCGGGGTCACCGGAGCGGGAGGCCGGCGCGACGGCGCGGCTCCCTCGCGCGGGAGGCGAGCGGCGGGCAGGCGGCGCCGGCGCGGGCCCTCGGGGGCTGGAGATGGGCCGAGCGGGCCGGAGGTGGGAGCGAGGCGGTGATGTGGGGCGCCCGCCACGTGGCGCGACGGGAGTGGGCGGCGGCGATGTCCGGCGCGCAGATGAGGAGCGGGGCTAGGTTTAGGGTGGTTTGGATCCGGAATTTCGGGGAGGGGATATTTATAGAGGTAGGAGGAGCTAGGAAGCTCCAAATGAGGTGCGGTTTTCGGCCACGCGATCGTGATCGAACGCTCTAGATGATGGAGAGGGTTTAGGTGGGTTTTGGGCCAACTTGGAGGGGTGTTGGGCTGCAACACACACGAGGCCTTCTCGGTCCCTCGGTTAACCGTTGGAGCATCAAACGAAGTCCAAATGGTACGAAACTTGACAGGCGGTCTACCGGTAGTAAACCAAGGCCGCTTGGCAAGTCTCGGTCCAATCCAGAAATGTTTAACCCCCACACACGAAAGAAAGGTAGAAATGACCACCGGAGGAGAACGAAGCGCCGAAATGCAAAACGGACAACGGGGAAAATGCTCGAATGCATGAGATGCACAAGTATACAAATGCAATGCACATGATGACATGATATGAGATGCATGACAATGACAACAACACACGGAGACAAAAACCCGAACCCGAGAAAATAAAATAACTTAAGGCCGGAAACGGCAAGAGTTGGAATACATATTGGGTAAGTTACATCCGGGGTGTTACAACCAGCCCCTTGTGGGCTGGCGTGTTCCCTTACTTGGCCCACTAAGCCCATATCTTTGTCGGGGTTTGCCTGGAACCCCTTCCGGTGACCCGGTATCACCCGGAACATTTCCGGTGTCGGAATATAGCCTTCCAATATATGAATATTTACCTCTCGACCATTTTGACACTCCTCGTCATGTCTGTGATCTCATCCGGGACTCCGAACAAACTTTGGCACATCAAATCACATAACTCATAATACAAATCATCATCAAACATTAAGCGTGCAGACCCTACGGGTTCGAGAACTATGTAGACATGACCGAGACACATCTCCGGTCAATAACCAATAGCGGAAACTGGATGCTCATATTGGCTCCTACATATTCGACGAAGATCTTTATCGGTCAAACGTCATAACAACATACGTTGTTCCCTTTATCATACCTAGTTCAATCTCGTTACCGGAAAGTCTCTTTACCTGTTCCGTAATGCATTATCCCGCAACTAACTCATTAGTCACATTGCTTGCCAGGCTTATAGTGATGAGCATTAACGGGAGGGCCCAGAGATACCTCTTCGATACACAGAGTAACAAATCCTAATCTTGATCTATGCCAACTCAACAAACACCATCGGAGACACCTGTAGAGCATCTTTATAATCACCCAGTTACGTTGTAACGTTTGATAGCACACAAGGTGTTCCTTCGGTATTCGGGAGTTGCATAATCTCATAGTTAGAGGAACATGTATAAGTCATGATGAAAGCAATAGCAATAAAACTAAACGATCATTTATGCTAAGCTAATGGATGGGTCATGTCCATCACATCATTCTCTAATGATGTGATCCCATTCATCAAATGACAACACATGTCTATGGTTAGGAAACTTAACCATCTTTGATTAATGAGCTAGTCAAGTAGACGCATACTAGGGACACTCTGTTTGTCTATGTATTCACACATGTACTAAGTTTCCCGTTAATACAATTCTAGCATGAATAATAAACATTTATCATGATATAAGGAAATATAAATAACAACTTTATTATTGCCTCTATGGCATATTTCCTTCAGTCTCCCACTTGCACTTGAGTCAATAATCTAGTTCACATCGACATGTGATTTAACACCAATAGTTCACATCGTCATGTGATTTAACACTCTATAGTTCACATCGCTATGTGACCAATACCCAAAGGGTTTACTAGAGTCAATAATCTAGTTCACATCGCCATGTGATTAACACCTAAAGAGTACTAAGGTGTGATAATGTTTTGCTCGTGAGAGAAGTTTAGTCAATGGGTCTGCCACATTCAGATCCGAATGTATTTTGCAAATTTCTATGTCTACAATGCTCTGCACGGAGCTACTCTAGCTGATTGGTCCCACTTTCAATATGTATCTAGATCGAGACATAGAGTTATCGAGATCGGTGTCAAAGCTTGCATCGACGTAACTCTTTACGACAAACTCTTTGTCAGCTCCATAACTGAGAAACATTTTCTTATTCCGCTAAGGATAATTTTGACCGTTGTCCAGTGATCCACTCCTGGATCACTATTGTACCCTCTTGCCAAACTCATGGTGAGGTACATAATAGGTCTGGTACACAGCATAGCATACTTTATAGAACCTATGACTGAGGCATAGGGAATGACTTTTCATTCTCTTTCTATTTTCTGTCGTGGTCGGGTTTTGAGTCTTTACTCAACTTCATAACTTGCAACACAGGAAAGAACTCCTTCTTTGACTGTCCCATTTTGAACTACTTCAAAAACTTGTCAAGGTATGTACTCATTGAAAAAAATTATCAAGCGTCTTGATCTATCTCTATAGATCTTGATGCTCAATATGTAAGCAGCTTCACCGTGGTCTTTCTTTGAAAAACTCCTTTCAAATACTCCTTTATGCTTTCCAAAAAATTCTACATTATTTCCAATCAACAATATGTCATTCACATATACTTATCAAAAAGGTTGTAGTGCTCCCACTCACTTTCTTGTAAATACAGGCTTCACCGCAAGTTTGTATAAAACTGTATGCTTTGATCAACTTATCAAAGCATAAATTCCAACTCCGAGATGCTTGTACCGGTCCATAGATGGATCGCTGGAGCTTGCACATTTTGTTAGCGCCTTCAGGATTGACAAAACCTTCTCGTTACATCATATACAATTCTTCTTTAAGATATGCATTAAGGATGCAGTTTTGACATCCATTTGCCTAATTTCATAAAATGTGGCAATTGCTAACATGATTCGGACAGACTTTAAGCATCGATATGAGTGAGAAAATCTCATCGTAGTCGACATCTTGAACTTGTAAAAACCCTTTTCGGCAAGTCGATCTTTGTAGATAGTAACACTACTATCATAGTCTGTCTTCCTCTTGAAGATCCATTTATTCTCAATGGCTCGCCAATCATCGGGCAAGTCAATCAAAGTCCATACTTTGTTCTCATACATGGATCCCATCTCAGATTTCATGACCTCAAGCCATTTTGCGGAATCTGGGCTCATCATTGCTTCCTCATAGTTCATAGGTTCGTCATGGTCTAGTAACATGGCTTCTAGAACAGGATTATCGTACCACTCTAGTGCGTAACATACTCTGGTTGACCTACAAGGTTCGGTAGTAACTTGATCTGAAGTTCCATGATCATCATCATTAACTTCCTCACTAATTGGTGTAGGTATCACTGGAACTGATTTCTGTGATGAACCATTTTCCTATTCGGGAGAAGGTACAACTACCTCATCAAGTCCTACTTTCCTCCCACTCACTTCTTTCGAGAGAAACTCCTCTAGAAAGGATCCATTCTTAGCAACGAATATCGTGTCTTTAGATTTGTGATAGAAGGTGTACCCAACAGTTCCTTTTGGGTATCCTATGAAGATACATTTTTCTGATTTGGGATCGAGCTTAGCAGGTTGAAGATTTTTCACATAAGCATTGCAGCCTCAAACTTTAAGAAACGACATATTAGGTTTCTTGCTAAACTACAGTTCATATGGTGTCATCTCAACGGATTTAGATGGTGCCCTATTTAACATGAATGTAGCTGTCTCTAATGCATAACCCCAAAACGATAGTGGTAAATCGGTAAGAGACATCATAGATCGCACCATATCCAATAAAGTACAGTTATGACATTCGGACACACCATTACGCCGTGGTGTTCCAGGTGGCGTGAGTTGTGAAATTCTTTCACATTGTTTTATATGAAGGCCAAACTCGTAACTCAAATATTCGCCTTCGCGATCAGATTATAGAAACTTTATTTTCTTGTTATGATGATTCTCCATTTCATTCTGAAATTCTTTGAACCTTTTCGAATGTTTTAGACTTGTGTTTCATTAAGTAGATATACCCATATCTGCTCAAATCATCTATGAAGGTTTAGAAAATAACGATACCTGCCGCGAGCCTCAACACTCATCAGACTGCATACATTGATATGTATTATTTCCAATAAGTCAGTGGCTCGCTCCATTGTTCCGGAGAACGGAGTCTTAGTCATCTTGCCAATGAGACATGGTTCGCAAGCATCGAAGGATTCATAACCAATTGATTCCAAAAGTCCATCTGCATGGATTTTCTTCATGCGCTTTACACCAACATGACCTAAACGGCAGTGCCACAAGTATGTTGCATTATCATTATCAACTTTGCATCTTTTGGCATCAATATTATGAATATGTGTATCACCATGATCGAGATTCAATAAACCATTCACATTGGTTGTATGCCCATAGAAGGTTTTATTCATGTAAATAGAACAACAATTATTCTCTGACTTAAATGAATAAACGTATTGCAATGAACATGATCGAATCATATTCATGCTCAACGCAAACACCAAATAACATTTATTTAGGTTCAACACTAATCCCGAAGGTAGAGGGAGTGTGCGATGGTGATCTTATCAATCTTGGAATCACTTCCAACACACTTCGTCACCTTGCCCTCAACTAGTTTTTGTTCATTTTGTAACTCCTTATTCAAGTTACTAATCATAGCAAATGAACCAGTATCATATACCCAGGGGCTATTATGAACACTAGTAAAGTACACATCAATAATCTGTATATCAAATATACCTTTGTTCACTTTGCCATCCTTCTTATCCGCCAAGTATTTGGGGTAGTTCCGCTTCCAGTGACCATTCCCCTTGAAGTAGAAGCCCTCAGTTTCAGGCTTAGGTCTAGCTTTGGGTTTCTTCATGGGAGTCAAAACTTGCTTGCCATTCTTTGAAGTACCTTTTCTTTTCCTTTGCCCCTTTTTCTTGAAACTAGTGGTCTTGTTAACCATCAACACTTGATGCTCTTTTTTGAATTCTACCTTCGTCGATTTCAGCATCACGAAGAGCTTGGGAATCATTTTCGTCATCCCTTGCATATTATAGTTCGTCATCAAGTTACAATAACTTGGTGATAATGACTAGAGAACTCTGTCAATCACTATTTTATCTGGAAGATTAACTCCCACTTGATTCAAGTGAATGTAGTACCCAGACATTCTGATCACATGCTCACTAGCTGAGCTATTCTCCTCCATCTTGGAGGCAAAGTACTTTGTCAGAGGTCTTATACCTCTTGACACGAGCATGAGTCTGAAATACCAATTTCAGCTCTTGGAACATCTCATATGCTCCGTGGCATTAAAAACGTTTTTGAAATCCCAGTTCTAAGCCATAAAGCATGGTGCACTAAACTATCAAGTAGTCATCATACCGAGCTTGTCAAACGTTCATAACGTCTGCATCTGCTCCTGCAATAGGTCCGTCACCTAGCGGCGCATCAAGGACATAATAATTATGTGCAGGAATGAGGATAATCCTCAGATCACGGAGGTAGTCCGCATCATTGCTACTAACATCTTTCAACATAGTTTTCTCTAGGAACATATCATAAATAAAACGGGGAAGCTATACGCGAGAAATTGATCTACAACATAGATATGCAAATACTATCAGGACTAAGTTCATGATAAATTGAAGTTCAATTAATAATATTACTTAAGAACTCCCACTTAGATAGACATCCCTCTAATCATCTAAGTGATCACGTGATCCATATCAACTAAACCATGTCCGATCATCACGTGAGATGGAGTAGTTTTCAATGGTGAACATCACTATGTTGATCATATCTACTATATGATCCACGCTCGACCTTTCGGTCTCAGTGTTCTGAGGCCATGTCTGCATATGCTAGGCTCGTCAAGTTTAACCCGAGGATTCTGCGTGTGCAAAACTGGCTTGCACCCGTTGTATGTGAACGTAGGGCTTATCACACCCGATCATCACGTGGTGTCTCGGCACGACGAACTGTCGCAACGGTGCATACTCAGGGAGAACACTTATACCTTGAAATTTAGTGAGGGATCATCTTATAATGCTACCGCCGTACTAAGCAAAATAAGATGCATAAAAGATAAACATCACATGCAATCAAAATATGTGACATGATATGGGCATCATCATCTTGTGCCTTTGATCTCCATCTCCAAAGTATCGTCATGATCTCCATCGTCACCGGCATGACACCATAATCTCCATCATCTTGATCTCTATTAACGTGTCGTCACATGGTCGTCTCGCCAACTATTTCTTTTGCAACTATTGCTATCGCATAGCGATAAAGTAAAGCAATTTTATGGCGCTTGCATCTTTATGCAATAAAGAGACAACCATAAGGCTCCTGCCAGTTGCCGATAACTTTAACAAAACATGATCACCTCATACAACAATTTATATCTCATCACGTCTTGACCATATCACATGACAACATGCCCTTCAAAAACAAGTTAGACGTCCTCTACTTTGTTGTTGCATGTTTTACGTGGCTGCTACGGGCTTAGCAAGAACCGTTCTTACCTACGCATCAAAACCACAACGATTTTTCGTCAAGTGTGTTATTTTAACCTTCAACAAGGACCGGGCATAGTCACACTCGATTTAACTAAAGCTGGAGAAACAGACACCCACTAGCCACGTGTGTGCGAAGCACATCGGTAGAACCAGTCTCATGAACGTGGTCATGTAATGTCGGTCTGGGCCGCTTCATCCAACAATACCGCCGAATCAAAGTATGACATATTGGTAAGAAGTATGACTATTATCACCCACAACACTTTGTGTTTTACTCGTGTATATAACATCTACGCATAGACCTGGCTCGAATGCCACTGTTGGGGAACGCAGTATTTCGAAAAAATTCCTACGATCATGCAAGATCTATCTAGGAGAAGCATAGCAATGAGCGGGGAGAGTGTGTCCACGTACCCTCGTAGACCAAAAGCGGAAGCGTTTAGTAACGCGGTTGATGTAGTCGAACGTCTTCGCGATCCAACCGATCCAAGTACGGAACGCACGGCACCTCCGCGATCTGCACACGTTCAGCTCGGTGGCGTCCCTCGAACTCTTGATCCAGTTGAGGCCGAGGGAGAGTTTCTTCAGCACGACGGCATGGTGACAGTGACGATGATGTTACCGGTGCAGGGCTTCGCCTAAGCACTACGACGACATGACCGAGGTATTAACTATGGAGAGGGGTGCTGCACACGGCTAGAAACAATTTATGTGTGTTCTAGAGGTGCCCTCCCCACATATATAAAGGAGGGAAAGGAAGGGAGGTAGCCCAGGGTGCGCCCAAGTAGGAGGAATCCTACTTGGGCCCCTAGTCCAATTCGCCCCCCTTACCATATTTGGACAATGGGGAAAGGAAGGAGGGGGAAGGGGAAGGAAGTAGGAGTCCTACTTCATACTTTCCTTTTCCTCCTCTCCTTTTCCTTTCTCCCCTTGTGGGTTGGTGTGTTCCCTTACTTGGCCCATTAAGCCCATATCTTTGTCGGGGTTTGCCCGAACCCCTTCTGGTGACCCGGTATCACCCGGAACACTTCCGGTGTCCGAATATAGCCTTCCAATATATGAATCTTTACCTCTCGACCATTTAGAGACTCCTCGTCATGTCCGTGATCTCATCCGGGACTCCGAACAAACTTTGATACATCAAATCACATAACTCATAATACAAATTGTCATCGAACGTTAAGCGTGCGGACCCTACAGGTTCGAGAACTATGTAGACATGACCGAGACACATCTCCTGTCAATAACCAATAGCGGAACCCGGATGCTCATATTAGCTCCTACATATTCTACGTAGATCTTTATCGGTCAAACCGCATAACAACCTACGTTGTTCCCTTTGTCATCGGTATCTTACTTGCCCGAGATTTGATCGTCGGTATCATCATACCTAGTTCAATCTCGTTACCGGCAAGTCTCTTTACTCATTCCGTAATGCACCATCCCGCAACTAACTCATTAGTCATATTGCTTGCAAGGCTTATAGTGATGAGCATTATCGAGAGGGCCCAGAGATACCTCTCCGATACACTAAGTGACAAATCCTAATCTCGATCTATGCCAACTCAACAAATACCATCGGAGACACCTGTAGAGCATCTTTATAATCATCCAGTTACGTTGTGATGTTTGATAGAACACAAGGTGTTGCTCCGATATTCGGGAGTTGCATAATCTCATAGTCAGAGGAACATGTATAAGTCATGATGAAAGCAATAGCAATAAAACTAAATGATCATTTATGATAAGCTAACGGATGGGTCATGTCCATCACATCATTATCTAATGATGTGATCCCATCTATCTATCTATTATATACATAAAACAAAAGTCAAATAAGCCATCATATTAATCCACATAGCTTAAAATTATATCGTCCCTTTGATTATAATAATAAGGTTGAGATTAAAAGATGTTACGTAACATCCAAAAACATAACATATTGATCTATCACGTGTACACAATCATAAGCTATAGGCGTGGAAGGACTTGCATCGTGTCAAAAAAAACTACCATCACATCCAGAAAACAACGCTTGCAGTCATTGTACTATACACATAAATAAAAGAAATAGATTGATTTTTGTTGCAACGGCATACAAATTGAGGACGACACACATTGAATAAGTGCAAGCAGGAATATGGAAGCCGCTGCCGACTACAACTCTTAGCAAACCAAACACTGATTCCGGCGAGCCGGCAACAGCTAGATGGCACGCAAGCTAACCTGGAGGACCAATACCAACGCTCAATCTTGAGTAAAAAATAAACATCAAGCCAGGAAAGCCATGCCCCGAAACGACTAGGCTAACCAGATTGGAGGCGGTTTTAATCTGGCCCACTTATCAACTACGTTCAGTTTTCTCTCTAAAAAAAAAGGTTTACGTTCAGTTTTTTTGCGGGTATTACGTGCAGTTTCTTGGTACCACGTAAAAAAAACGTGTGCACCACGTAGTGTCCTTTCCATTGTGTTTTTAATAGTCTTTCCCATCGTTGTCAATTCTAGATTTCCAATGTACAGGTATAAAATATTTTAAAATGTTATTTATGAGGAATCAGGATCATATAAAAATAGAGGACTATGTACACGTAATAATAGGAAGGATAAACTATATATGACGAACAAGTGAGGGTATTTTTTATATCAAGATTTCAAAGTATTTCTATAAGAAAATCACTATAGGCGCAAATGTGTATTAAAAGATGAAATGCGATCAGTTTCGGTTTGTCAACATGTCAAGATGTTAAACGTAGCTAAGTTATTTCATAAAAAAAATATAAGACAATTTTTTAGAGAGAAAACTGAATGAAGTTTAGCAGCAAGTTTGAAGAGTAAATTATGTCAACCTTTAAGCATAGTTAAGTTATTTCATAAAAAATATGACAAATGCCGGGATGTAATTATATTTGTATAAACAACATTGATAGAAAATTTCTGGAAGAATAAAAAACAGTTATATGCATCTCATAGGAAGTCCTTATAATAAATAGCAACAAAGTTAGATAAATTTTACATGAAAATATTAAGCCGTGGAAATGTGGCATGAAATTAAAATATAGGAGTCTTCATTTGCTACCACACAGAAAGTGGTGATGGAAAACCTAACAGAATATGTCACGACATACTTAAATGCATCTAGCTGTATAAAATATGCTAGAGAAACCGAATGAGGAGAAGCTCAGAGACAAGAATTAACTAAAGATCGATTGTAGTATTCGGGGTACTGGACGATTAATGATATTCAAAAGATTAATATTACATCAATGCGAGTGTGGCACGTACACAAGTGATCATACTGTAAGCAGGCAAATTTCTTACCAACAACCTGATATATTAAATGAATGCGATCAATTTGTTAAATGGATTTATTCAAAAGACAAACAAGTCATCATGTTCATCCACATGCATTTAAAATTTATACTTCATCTTAATTATGACGGCTGAGATTAAGAAAAATGAAAAAAATCGATAAAGGGCGATTTTATTATCTCAGAATGTAGCATCAAGGGGATACAAAACATTATGAGTAACATCCGGCCTCTGCATAACTAAGATGCACACAGCCAAATCCAAAAGTCTGACAAAAAACAAGAAATATAAACCGACATATCGGCAACAGTAAAGTCCTATAGACCGACACTATGCCTATGTCGAAGGTGGTGGTGGATCGATCCCGAGGTTATGCTGCCACCCATGTTGGGAAAAAACCTCCGTAGCCACCTGCTCCAACCGCGTACACACCGCCTTGAACAACGATTGGTGCTCCGATCATTGTAGCATAGACCACGTATGAAGCGAGTGCATACAACGGAAAATAACCTGCAGAGGAGAAGCATTTTTTCCATTAAAAACCAAATCGTTTTTACATAGCCAGAGCGACCAAATTAAGGCGTACGCTCCCACCCTTATAAGCGCTTTAAACCTATTTGAAATACCGTCCAACCAGTGACCAAATATATTGGTAACACTTGTGGCCGGATATAAATTTGACGCTATTTGAATGATTGACCACGTATAACGTGCAAACTTGCATTGGAAAAAGAGGTGTTTGATTGTCTCGTCATGAGTACAAAAACAACACTTCTTAGTCCCTTGCCAGTTGCGTCGTGCAAGGTTGTCTTTGGTCAACACAACTCCCTTACGAAGATACCACATGAAAATTTTCACTTTTAGTGGAATCTTGGACTTCCAAATTTTGTTGTTATTACTCATTGGTACCTCAGAATGTGTGAGCGCATGGTACATAGAGTCTACTGTAAAAGACCCTGATGTAGTAAGGTTTCAGCGAAACACATCCCGACCTTGTGTCAAGTTAATCGAATCCAACTGGGACAAAAGATTATGCCATGACAGAAGTCTGGAGCCAATCAAATCCTGCCTAAACGAAATGTTCGGCGGGGATGAACTGAGCACGTGCGCAATAGTGTTGTTCTTATCGCGAGCAATGTTATATAAGGCTGGATATTGTTCTCTGAGACTGGCATTGCCTAGCCAGATGTCTTCCCAGAATCGAATCTCCGACCCGTCTTTTATCGCGAAAGACCCAAAGCGAAAGAGATGTTTCTTTGCCGCCATTAGGCCAGCCCAGAAGTGCGAGTCACCAGGTTTCCAATATGCCTGGGACACCGCCTTTTGGCCTAGATACTTGTTGCGCAACATGGTTTGCCAAACACCATCCTTAGTAAGAAGTTTGAACAACCATTTACTGAGCAAGGCCTCATTCTTGACCTGTAGGTCATGAATTCCAAGGCCGTCTTGGTCTTTTGGCCTACAAACCATGCTTTATTTGGCCAACCGATATTTTTTCTTTTCTCCATCTCCTTGCCAAAAAATCTGGATCTAAAATAATCCAATCTTTGCAGGACCCCTTTTGGGAGTTGGAAGAAAGAAAGCATATAGAGAACCATATTTGTGAGAACGGAGTTAATCAAAACCAACCGTCCTCCAACTGAGAGCAGCTTGCCTTTCCAACTGCTCAATCATTTCTCTAGACGCTCCTCTACATGCTTCCACTCCGCAATGGTGAGACGCCGATAGTGGATCGGTATTCCCAAATATTTAATCGGGAATTGGCCATGTGCGCAACCAAAGAGGTCAGCATAATCGGCAGCCGCCTCAACGGCTTCTCCAAAGCAGAAAAGTTCACTTTTATGGAAGTTAATTTTGAGACCCGACATTTGCTCAAACGCTGAGAGCAAGAGTTTTAGGTTTCGAGCCTTGTCTAGGTCATGTTCCATAAAAAGAATTGTGTCATCGGCGTATTGCAGAATAGAGAGGCCATCATCCACAAGATGTGGCACTACTCCTTCTATCTGGCCGTCCTGCTTAGCATGCTCAATCAGAATAGCCAACATGTCAGCAACAATGTTAAATAACATTAGAGACATGGAGTCACCCTGCCGTAGTCCTTTTTTTGTCTGAAAGTAAGGGCCTACATCATCATTGACTTTGATGGCCACACTACCTCCAGTTACAAAATTTTGGATCCACTGACGCCATTTATCGGAGAAACCTTTCATTCTTAGGGCTTGTTGGAGGAAAGACCATTTGACCTTGTCATAGGCTTTTTCAAAGTCAATTTTGAATACTACTCCACTCATGTTTTTCCGGTGCATCTCGTGAACGGTCTCATGCAAAATTACTACGCCATCGAGTATATTCCTTCCTTGCATGAACGCCGTTTGAGATGGCCGAACAACATGATCAGCTACCGAGTTTAACCTATTTGTGGCCACTTTGGTAAAAATCTTGAAGCTAACATTAAGGAGGCATATGGGTCTGAACTGTTGGATCCGTTCGGCCTCCTTAATCTTGGGCAACAAGACAATCCCGCCAAAATGAAGTCTAAATAGGTCTAGTCGGTCGGCATGAAGACAATTGAACAAATCCAAAAGGTTGGTCTTGATGATATCCCAAAAATTCTGATAGAATTCTGCGGGGAAATCATCTGGCCCTGGAGCTTTGTTATGTTCCATTTGGAACACCGCCGCTCTCACCTCCTCTTCCGAGAATGGTGCCGTTAGGATATCATTTTCTTTTGCCGTGACTTGTGGAATATCATCCGTTCGGGTCTCGTCAAGGGTGAAGTTCCCTTCAACTGAGGCTCCAAACAGAGATTTGTAGTATTTGGTGATATACTTCTTGAGCTCCACATGTCCTTCGATCCGCCCCTCATCTTGTTGGAGACTGTAAATACATTTTTTCCTATGCCGCCCATTGGCGATCAATTGGAAGTATTTTGTGTTACTATCACCCATCAAGATGAAGTCAGCTTTGGATCTCTGGTAGTATTTGATCCCCTCTTCTCGCAAAAGACGTGCAACCTTCTTGTTAGATTGATTTTTCAGCTCTATCTCTTGTTGAGATAAGGTGCGCGTCTGCAATTTTGTCGAGGTCGTCAATAATGGTAGAGAGTCTTTGTTTTTCTTTTTTATATATCCCGTTGATGTGTTTGGCCCATCCAGTGAGGTGTTTCCTCATGGCCCTTATTTTAAAGTTCCATCTCTGAATAGGCGTACGACCAACAGCGGGCTTCTCCCAAACATTCTTGATTATGTCTACAAATCCATCCCGATGCAGTCATCCCAATTCAAATTTGAAAGGGCGACGGACGTTTGGCTTCGTAGAGTTAGAATCCAGAATTATGGGTGCATGATCCGATAACGCCTCGATACACTCTAGGGCTCGCACGGTTACCAGAGGAAATGTTAGTTCCCATTCGGTGTCCATGAGTACCCTATCGAGTTTCTCGTATGTCGGCACAGATCGGTTATTAGCCCAGGTGAACTGCCGCCCCGACATACTGGCCTCCCGAAGATTCAAACTGTCTATCACAACATTGAATATGAAAGGCCAATGAGTGTCGAAGCGGTCATTATTTTTCTCTTGCTGGTACCTAAGGATATTAAAGTCCCCTACAATAAGCATTGGATATGGGTTATCCTTAGCCAGGTTCACCAATTCACGAAGGAAGGCCGATTTATGCTCATCTTGGGCAGCCCCATAGAATGCGACCAAGCTCCATGTAAAATTATCAGCTCTATTTCGTAAGTGAAATTTCATATGAAATTCACCAGTCGAAAAAGCCAACAAGTCCATGGTGGTGGTCTGTATCCCAAGAAGGATTCCTCCAGACCTTCTACGAGCTGGCAGACTATGCCACGTGTAGTTGAAACCACCAGATAGGTGATCAAGAAAAATGAAATGTTACGTAACCATAATCATGTACACATGTGTCCATTATATGACACGTATCTATATATGGAAACGCAGGGCTATAAGCCTATAATCATGGTCAATCACGTAGCACCCTTGAAAACAATCGCATAGCTACACGTGCCTTATAGCTTCCCGTACATGTCAAAAGCCATTGATAAAGCCAACCAAAAGTTAAGGTCACCTCCATTACACTAGCTAGGTTATATAATAAATGATGAAAATTATTTACGTAAATATTTAACATGCATATATGCTATGGTGATTCATGTTACCTCACAAAATATATGCTTTCATCTAAGATTTTTCTGGAAACTAATATGTATTGACATTCCTTGAAGTTGTTGCATAGCTATTCCGTTTTGCCTTTCAGAGTTTCTAAACTAAATCTGTTGGCTACATGCTTCTTTCATAATTAATATAGTGAGTGATAGAGAATGTTCCAAAGGATAGATTCATAGAAAAACATGTCAACTATGCAATTAATCATTTTAGTTATTCTTTAACATGCATAAGTAGTGATGAGAGTAAGTCAAAGAGAATATTTCAGAAAACTTTAACCATACATTGATAAATATATCATTCTAGAGCCAACATCGACAATTAGAGTAAGATGAGAATCCTTGGATGGACATGCATGCCACGAGAATGCGATGATGTAAAAAGTAACAAAGATCAAGTGCATAACATACAGTTTTAGGTTTAATTATTGGTGAGGTTCATGCGAAAATGAAAATATAGTTGATGAGGGATGAGACAAAGTTATATATGAAAATGTAGACATTACTATCACCATAAATAAATTGAAGGAAAGGTAAAAAAAATGTAAATCACAACATATATAGTAAGTCTAGCCGTGCAAATGCGCGGGTCACCCTGCTAGTTCATCAAATGACAACACGTGCCTATGGTTATGAAACTTAACCATTTTTGATTAATGAGCTAGTCAAGTAGACACATACTAGGGACACTCTATTTTTCTATGTGTTCACACATGTTCTAAGTTTCCGCTTAATACAATTCTAGCATGAATAATAAACATTTATCATGATATAAGGAAATATAAATAACAACTTTATTATTGCCTCTAGGGCATATTTCCTTCACAAAGAACACTTGGAAATTGCATATATTGGAGACAGAATTGGGACCAATATCTTGAGGATGAAGGTTGTAGAAGTGCACCACATCTCGAAAGAACTTTGAGCCGGGCGAGGAAAAGCCACGGAGCAGATGATCTGTAAAAACTACGACCTCACTAAGGGAGTTCTGGATTAGGGGGTATCCGGACAGCCGGATTATATCCTTTGGCCGGACTGCTGGACTATGAAGATACAAGATTGAAGACTTCGTCTCGTGTCCGGATGGGACTCTACTTGGCGTGGAAGGCAAGCTAGGCAATACGGATATATATATCTCCTCCTTTGTAACCGACCTTGTGTAACCCTAGCCTCCTCCGGTGTCTATATAAACCAGAGGGTTTTAGTCCGTAGGATGTCATACAATCAGACTATAGGCTAGCTTCTAGGGTTTAGCCTCTCCGATCTCGTGGTAGATCAACTCTTGTACTACTCATATTATCAAGAATAAATCAAGCAGGACGTAGGGTTTTACCTCCATCAAGAGGGCCCGAACCTGGGTAAAACATCGTGTCCCCTGCCTCCTGTTGCCATCCGTCTTAGACGCATAGTTCGGGACCCCCTACCCAAGATCCGCCGGTTTTGACACCGACATTGGTGCTTTCATTGAGAGTTCCTCTGTGTCGTCACCGTTAGGCTTGATGGAACCTTCGATCATCGATAGCGATGCGGTCCAGGGTGAGACTTTTCTCCCTGGACAGATCTTTGTATTCGGCGGCTTCGCACTGCGGGCCAACTCGCTTGGCCATCTGGAGCAGATCGAGAGTTACGCCCCTGGCCACCAGGTCAGGTTTGGAAGCTTAAACTACATGGCTGACATCCGCGGAGACTTGATCTTCGACGGATTCGAACCCCTGCCGAGTGCGCCGCATGGTCACGATGAGCATGATTTAGCTCTACCATCGGACAGTGTTCAGGAGACCGCACCGGCGACCGCTCCGACCCTCAATTCGGAGCCAATTGCGCCATCCATGGACGGGTGGATAGACCCCGCCACGAAGGCCGTATTCTCAGCGGTGATCGAGCCGAATATCGACCTCACCCTTCACGGGAGCCGTGACGCCGAATTGCCGGATTCTTCCCCGGCCACGGACTCCGTACCGCCTGCGCCCGTGCCTATCGAATCTGACTGGGCGCCGATCATGGAGTTCACCTCCGCGGATATCTTTCAGCACTCGCCCTTCGGCGACATACTGAACTCATTAAGGTCTCCCTCCCTGTCAGGAGAGTCCTGGCCGAACTATGTTCGGCAGGACTGGGATGCGGATGACAAAGAAATTCGCCGCCCACCCACCACCCACTTAGTATCCACTGTCGACAATTTGACCGACATGCTCGACTTCGACTCCGAAGACATCGACGGTATGGATGACGATGCGGGGGACGAAGAGGAACCACTGCCCACAGGGCACTGGACAGCCACCTCATCATATGATATATACATGGTGGACACACCCAAAGAAGGCAATGGCGACGAGACAGCGGAGGATGACCCCTCCAAGAAACAACCCAAGCGCCGACGTCAGCGGCGCCGCTCTAAGTCTCGCCAAAGCAAAAGCGGTGACACCGACACAGGAGATAATAGCACTCCGTAATGTGTCGAAAACGACAACAATCCCCTCCAGCAAGATTTAGAGGAGGAGGATGGAGAAGCCAGCCCTCCCGAGAGAGCGGCAGATGGAGAGGCGGAGGATGATAATTACATGCCTCCCTCCGAAGATGAGGCAAGCCTCGACGATGATGAATTTGTCGTGCCTGAGGATCCCGTCAAGGAAGAGCGCTTCAAGCGCCGGCTTATAGCCACGGCAAATAGCCTTAAGAAAAAGCAGCAGCAGCTTCAAGCTCATCAAGATTTGCTAGCTGACAGATGGATTGATGTCCTTGCGGCCGAGGAATATGAAATCGAACACCCCTCCAAGAGTTACCCAAAGCGCAGGTTGCTACCCCGACTGCAGGAGCAAGCATTAAAACCTACACTCCAGCGTATGACATGGCTGATCGGCCACCTCGTGACCGTGATAGAGAGGCATTCCAGCCAAAAGCTCAGCCCGCACCCCGACGCCATTCAAATAAAAATGTCAAGGCACGGGGAAACACGCTAGACCTGCGAGACGTATTGGAGGACAAAGCAAAACACGCAAGATCGATCTACGGATCACGAGGGCACGCCACCACGCGGGACGATAACCATCACGCCAGATACAGTAAAAGTAAATCCGGTCGGGCCAAACACAGCGGACAAGACTCATTTGAGCTGCGTCGCGACATAGCCCAGTAAAGAGGCGCCGCACACCCCCTATGCTTCACAGACGAAGTAATGGATCACCAAATCCTAGAGGGTTTCAAACCCGTAAATATAGAATCATACGATGGCACAACAGATCCTGCGGTATGGATCGAGGAATTCCTCCTGCACATCCACATGGCCTGCGGTGACGATCTACACTCCATCAAATACCTCCCACTTAAACTCAAAGGACCAGCTCGGCATTGGCTCAACAGCCTGCCAACAGAATCCATTGGCTGTTGGGAAGATCTAGAAGCCGCATTCCTCGACAACTTCCAGGGCACTTATGTGCGACCACCAGATGCTGATGACTTGAGCCACATAATTCAGCAGTCAGAGGAATCGGCCAGGTAATTCTAGACACGGTTCTTGACAAAGAAAAATCAAATCGTTGACTGTCCAGATGCAGAGGCCCTAGCAGCTTTTAAGCACAACATCCGCGACGAGTGGCTCGCCCGGCACCTTGGCCAGGAAAAGCCGAAATCCATGGCAGCCCTCACAACACTCATGACCCGCTTTTGCGCGGGAGAAGACAGCTGGCTGGCTAGCAGCAATAACATATCAAAGAACCGCGGTACTTCAGATACCAAGGATAGCAATGGCAGGTCACGTTGCAACAAACATAAGAATCGCCTCAATAGCGACAATACCGAGGATACGACAGTCAATGCCGGATTCAGAGGCTCTAAACCCGGTCAGCGGAAAAAGCCATTCAAAAGAAGCACTCCGGGCCCGTCCAGTTCGGACCATATACTCGATCGCTCGTGCCAAATACACGGCACCCCCGACAAGCCAGCCAACCACACCAACTAGGAATGTTGGGTGTTCAAGCAGGCCGGCAAGTTAAGCGCCGAAGACAAAGATAAGGGGCTACATAGCGATGACGAGGAGGAGCCCCGGCAGCCGAACACCGGAGGGAGAAGAGGTTCCCCCCACAAGTGTGGACGGTGAACATGATATACGCAACCCACATCCCCAAGAGGGAGCGGAAGCGTGCGCTAAGGGACGTATATGCGTTGGAGCCAGTCGCCCCAAAGTTCAACCCATGGTCCTCCTGTCCGATCACCTTCAACCGCAGGGACCACCCCACTAGTATCCGTCATGGAGGATTCGCCGCACTGGTCCTAGACCCAATCATTGACGGATTTCACCTCACTCGAGTCGTCATGGACGTTGGCAGCAGCCTGAACCTGCTTTATCAGGACACAATGCGCAAAATGGGTATAGACCCCTCAAGGATAAAACCCAGAAAAACGACCTTCAAAGGCGTCATACCAGGTGTAGAGGCCCATTGCACAGGCTCAGTCACACTGGAAGTGGTCTTCGGATCCCCGGATAACTTCCGAAGCAGGAGTTAATCTTCGATATAGTCCCGTTCCACAGCGGCTGTCACGCACTGCTCGGACGAACCGCATTTGCAAGATGCAACACGGTACCGCACTATGCATATCTCAAGCTCAAGATGCCAGGATCTCGGGGGGTCATCACAGTCAATGGAAACACAGAGCGCTCTCTCCGCACGGAGGAGCACACTGCGGCCCTCGCAGCAGAAGCGCAAAGCAGCCTCTTGAGGCAATCCACCACTAATAGGAAAAGGCCTACTAATGGCGCACTGGTTTTTCCTACTAATGGCGCACTACCGGTGCGCCATTAGTATCACGCCACTAGAATTTTTTACTAATGGCGCACCACTGGTGCGCCATTAGTATCTGGTATGCTAATGGCGCACCAGGAAGTGCGCCATTAGTATGTAACACCATGCGCCATTAGTATGCCTCCCGGGGGGCCATATGTAACCATCTGCTTTGTCATACTAATGGCGCACTCTGTCTTGATGCGCCATTAGTATCCTTTGGCATACTAATGGCGCACCTTGTGGTGATGCGCCATTAGTATGAATATTTGTTTTTTTTTACTTTTCTGATTTTTGCACAGGTTACAAAATATATTATTTGATAGAATATAGACAGTAGCACACAGCAACAACAGATTCATCGAATACAATAGAAGATTAGTCTCCGAATACAATTCATCATATTAGTCTCCGAATTCAAAAGACCGAACAAAGATAAAACATTATAAGTCTCGAGACCGCGAGTATCGAGTTTGTCGGAAGTAATACTAATCCTAACAAGTCCTACTAATCATCATCATACAACTTCTACTCGTTATTCATAACAACTCTTACGATCATCATCTTGATAGTCATCGAACCAACCCTACTTAATTGTTCTTTGCACATGATCATCGGTATTAGGCAGGACCTAAATACCCTATTTAAGCTAAAATAGCATAAAACAATATAGACCCTGACTCTCCATTATGGAGAATGGAGAACATCCTGTCTCCAATTCTTGCGCTTCGCTTCCTTTTGCTTCCAAGAAGCTCCTTACGACTGTCCATACATTTTTTCCATCCTTTGATTTTCATGTCTCCACTTCTTTCAGAAATCTCGTATGGACAGTTGAGATTCGTAGGACGACCTGGCTGTATGTTCAAAACATTAAGACTACCTTTCTGATACATCATATGAGGCACACAATTCTCTGGGATTATCTATTTAAAAACATAGTAATAACTTCATAGTTAGCAATGATGTACTAGTTTTAGAAGTATGCAAAAGATGCACGGATGTCGTAATAGTAAAAATCTTACCAGGGTATCTCCATGGTAGTTACCGTAGTTGAACACATGCACTAGTGGCACGTATTTACCATAATGTTGAGGAGTTTGATTGTGGATAATGTAATTCTCAATGTCAGTACAAAATCTGACCAGATGATTTTTCTCCTTGTAAGTTGTTAATTCGGAGCCATCGGTGTAGTGAGTTTTGTCTACCATCTCCCGCACATTCTTTGAACAATAAAAATAAGCTGTCAATGGAAATAAGCTGTCAACTATTTTGAAATAAACAATATAAATTAGCTAATAACTATGTTTGAGAAACTCACATAGCGGTAGAACTGGAGGCGTATCAACAAGGACCCAAATGTCCATATTGTCTTGGTTGATGTCAGGATTACCAAGATCCATGGTGATAAGCATACCCTCATCAAAACCATACATCTTGCAAAATTCTTCCCAATTTTTGCAACCAAAATGGGTTACACTCTCAGAATTATATAGATTTACTTCAAAGTCCACATCATGATGAGTCCTTAGGTGAATTTTCTTAGTTTCAGAAATTTCATGGTCTTCAAAATCCATCCTCTCCAAGACATAGCGTCTTGCATGGCATGGGATAAGCTATACTCGAATTGTAAAAGATGAAAATTACACGTTGAAATAGTTGAAGTCATGCTTAATTATGAAAATAACACTTGTCGTCTTTGTGTACCGTTTCAACTTCGAAGGTCTCCTTGAGCTTAATGCTGAAGCGCCGATCATCGTCCAGGTGAGGCATGTCGCACAGACCTCGATCGTCGTGGCACCAGTCGCACTCCGCCGGGAGACTTTCGTCGTCCGATGATGATGATGACATATCCTACGATCATAATTCAAAACTACATCATTTAGGGTTTGTCGACGTCGAGGCATCCTAAAAGCTAAGCTTTTATCATTTAGGGTTTGTCGATGCTGAGGCACCCTAAAAGCCTAAGCTTTCATCATTTAGGTTCTTATCGACATCGAGGCACCCTAAAAGCCAAGGTTTTATCATTTAGGTTTGTCGACGTCGAGGCACCCTAAAAGCCTAAGCTTTCATCATTTAGGTTTTGTCGACGCCGAGGCACCCTAAAAGCCTAAGCGTACATCATTTAGGTTCTCATCGACACCGAGGCACCCTATAGAAGCCAAGTTAAGTTTTCATCATTTAGGGTTTATCAATGCTGAGGCACCCTGGTTGGGCCTAATCACTTGGCACTAATCACTTGGCTCTACTGCCACCTATGTTGGGTTTATCATCTAGGGTTTATCGATGCTAACGAGAATTCTAAGTTGGGCCTAATCACTTGGCTCTATTGCCACCTATGGTTTAATGCAGCAAGAATGGCGGGGCAGTTGATCCTACTTAACTAAGTACTAAGATACCCGGCCAATGCATTAGTCGCAAGTACCCCATATGTCCTATTTTTAGCAAAGTCATGTTAAAATTCACGGAAAATTTCAGCATGACCTTTGCTGAAAATAGGACATATGGAGTACCCAAATTTGCCGGAATGGAAGTTAATCGACATTCCGGCAAACTCAAGGGCCTCTCAGGGTACCTGCAAATTCATCACGACACAATGGTCGGAGACAAAACCCAGCCACAGACCATATGGTCCTCTGCTTTCATATGGACAAAAATCAGCTCAACTTATGTGAGCTTCCATTCCAGATCTAATAGGTCACCCAACAAAAAATCATCAATAGTTTAGCAAGTCTGTACAAACACAGAAAGAATAGAAAGTTTGCTACCTATTCAAACATAGAAACAAAACACTACTTGAAACTTCTGCTACATTTGGACCATGGCAATTTACTTTCATGGAGCATGAAAAATGTATTTTACAGACCATGGCATTGTTTTTACTATATGCACCATGGCAAATTTCATCTATAAACCATGGACAAATACATGATACAGTGCATTTTTCTTCAGAATGACAAATACTCGGTTAAAAATATGCAAATGATTTCCTAGGGGTTTCAGACATGCTATGTGTGTCTGAATACATGTGTGTCAGAATCATGTGTCCAAGTCAGTCACAAGCACAAGCAGATCATGTGTATTCAAGCGTGCACTGAATCATGTGTTTACTTAATTTTAAACTTGCTAGCAATAAGCTTGCAGTACACTTTATAGTCAGATCAGGAGCCAAGCTCTAAAACTGGACTTTTAACTGACTTTTAAACTGAATTTTTACTTCAAAATAAGAGTACCATGCCTGCTTAACTGAATTTTTAACATAATCTCTCTCTTGGCCTAGGAGTACTCAATTTCAATCTCTCTCTTGGCCTAGGAGCAAGTTTGTGCAGCAACAAATTTGTGCAGCCCCAAGTTTTTGCAACTGTTGGTACAAAAATGTGCAGCCTCATGTTCGTCTCTCACTTACTCTGTGCTGGTTATGCTACATAATCAAATCATCGATCCAAGAGCAGTATATTTGTGTTGTTTAGCTTTTTCTGGAAGGTTTTTCTCAGAGCCTACTTTACTTAAAACAGATGATTTTAAATATGAAGACAATAAGTGAACAGCATTCTAGGCATGGGATTCCAATCACTTTTTTTTACTTTTCTTCCTCAAGCACATTCAGCCAACATTATCTCCTTTCTTGCAACACAGCAAAAAACAACCACTAGCTACCCAAATACATGGATGCTGCCTCTACCACCCCGTAAAACAAAAATCATACCTATTTAACTCACATATACATTCTAATTAGATCAGACATATGTTTCAACACAATAAACATAGTCATGTACAATAAGAAGCAAATGTGTTACTCTCAGGGTTTGGTATCACTTGAATAAAAACCATGCCAAAGAAACTAGCAGGTAAAAGTACAGCATTGCTCGGAAATTTTTGCACTTTGCATATACAAGCTATATAGTCTGAAATCAAATGCATACAGCTGAGACAAGCATCGACCATAGCAGTCCACAGCCATGAACTTGTACAGAGGGGGAGAGAGGCGAGACAAGTGGTCACCTTGGTGACAGGGGAACAAAATCCAAACAAGTCGAACCCACAGCAGCAGCTTCTCTGTATCCTGTTGAACCAAGTCCTTCCTTCACACAACACAACAGCACAACACAGCTATATATGAGAACGCGTCAGAGATTGGAGGAGATGAAGAAGAAAATCAGCAAGAGACAAGGGGAAGAGGGATTCGTACCCTGTTCTCCTGCTAGAAAGCGGGGAGGTCGCGGGCCTCCTCTCCTGCTGGACGTGGGGCCTCCTCTCCTGCTGGACGTGGGGCTCCGAGGCTCCGGCGGCTCCGAGGCTCCAAATCTCCGGCGGTTTCTAGGGTTTCGAGGGGGAGGCGGGGCTCGGGG